>NC_043710.1:34569341-34869341 GCF_006229205.1 Suricata suricatta
GAGAGAGAGATACAGAGACAGAGAAAGAGACAGAGTGAGCACCGGAGGGGCAGAGAGAGAGGGAGACACAGAATCTGAAGCAGGCTCCAGGCTCTGAGCTGTCAGCACAGAGCCTGATGCAGGGCTTAAACCCACGAACTGTGAGATCATGATCTGAGCCAAAGTTGGATGCTTAACCGACTGAGCCACCCAAGTGTCCCAAAAGCCTTCAAAAGCCTGATAAAATTGGTAGAATATACAAGAAAATTTCCTGCTTATTAAGAAATTAAAAAATATTTGAACTTCCAAATCATAGTTGAAAAGGGAAAAAAACAAATATAGGCCTAAGGCAATTTTACATTTTCCCCCTAATTTATAAAATCATATGTCCATGTTGTCTTTTTCACAGACCAAACTACCTATTCACTTATTGATTTATATCAAAGATACCAATTACCTGACTCAAGGGATTTGACTCCCTACTTTGAATCTAAAACGACCCATCACAATTATTTAGAACACAACCTCCAAGCTAGCTACTAACTTGAATTAAATTTATTTGCTGTGTTAAACACAAGATTTGGGTAGAAAACTATAGATACATATTTTTTATGATAGTCATATGCCTTTCCGAGGGTATGGTTTGAAGGATAAGAGGTTTTCACTAGATAAAATCCCAAAATGCTGTCTAGACAAATTTCACAAGGACTCTCAAATTTCCTTTTAGCAAAATCTTCCATAGTCTGAGAAGCACCAAATAAAGGTCACTTTCTTATATGTAAAAAAATCACAAACTCTTAGAGTTAAAATGTGTCTTAAGAGACACCACATCCAACCTTTGATCAGATACATACATCCTTTATGCCACCACCAAGTGCCAAACCCCAGATTCTTCCTTAACATTCCTATACCTGGAGAAATCAGTGCTCTTTGTGAACAGGCCATCTGAACTGCAGATTATGTTGGTGGATGTTTTTTTAGTAGTAGTATATTTCTAACTTTTATCTTCATCTACTGATTCTTTTGCTGTCTTATGGGACTCGATAGAATGACTTCCATTCCCTTTACATGTTAGCTTTTCAACACTTGAACATAGGTTTTACCTTCCATGTTACCCTTCCTGTCTCTTACATGGGTGTGGTCTCAGGTAAATCTTTTCTTGTCTGGTCTTATGTTTATAATCTATAAAAGGAAAGGTTTCAAGCCATTTTCATATATGAAAAGTCAGTGGAAAGCTTAGAGCTCCAGCTACTGGGTTTCCACACTGGCTACCCTAGAAACCCGTCAGGCAAACACATCGATGGAAGTCAAAAGCTTTACAGAAGAGAGATTTAGATACACTGAGACACGTGAATGTGAAATGTTTGCCTAGCTGTAAATTTCTGTACTATTTTTAAAAGTGAGATATCTTTATTTTAGCCACTGCTTAAGAGAGCTTTAATTTGACTTACTCTCTCCTGGACATGGCCCAGTTTGTCCAAGTGAAGGATAGTCTTTCAAGAAATCTCCCACACTATAATGAATTCCAAAACTGGATTCAAGATATGCAAACTATTTTACTAGAAGGCTCTATTTCTACTTTATTAGAGGAGAAATAAAATAATCTGTCATAAATGGTTAACACTTTAGTAACACAGTCAAATGCTAAAGGTTGGACAGGTTGAATGATGACTGATGCACATGTGAGGAACTGAACTGTCCCAAAAATCAATTCTCACATACAAAAGATGCCTTTTTAAGAAAGATACTTTCCTACTCAAACTTCTGAAAATGCTATGAAATAGCAACACATTACTTTTTTTTCATATATTACAATTTTATCTTTGTGTACAATGTTGTTTAACAATCACTGGATTTCTAGGCCAGGTTCAGGTAACTGAAGAGCCTTTATAACTAATTTATATTGTCTAGATCCAAGGCATGCTACAAACATGGTCTGGAGTAAAATGGGAAATAACATCTTTCTAAAGACAGGCTTAAAAATCCTAGTCCAGTAAGTTAATATGTTTCATTTTGCTGGTAGCAGGGCTGACTTATACCTGGCTTCTAGGCCACCATTCACAAGCATAGCCAAGAAAACAGGGTACAGACCACTAAAAACAAGACCAACCAATCCACTCCATGTTACAGTGCAGGTTTCACAATTCAAATCACCTGTATTCAAAGGTAAACTTACAAAACCTTTGTAAGATGCATGAGCAGTCAAAAATGGGATTACTGGGGGCGCCTGGGTGGCTCAATCAGTTAAGCGTCCAGCTTCGGCTCAGGTCACGATCTCACAGTTTGTGGGTTCGAGCCCTGCATCGGGCTCTGTGCTGACAGCTAGCTCAGAGCCTGGAGCCTGCTTCACATTCTGTGTCTCCCTCTCTCTCTAACCCTCCCCTATTCTCACTGTCTCTCTCTGTATCTCAAAAATAAATAAAGAACATAAAAAAATTTTTTTTAATGGGATCACTGCCATTGATAAGCCATCACCTATAGGAGTCTGTGTCACATTTAAGATGTGTGGAAAAAGACCATTTGCTATCAAGATCACATGGAGCAGCATTAAGTCCAATATATATTGTTCCATGTCCAAACAGATTCCTTACTGCTTCTGGGAGTTGGTTAATTTTTCTGGTTATAATATTGAAAATTAACTCATCTTTGACAGTATTATCTGGTTCATGATTTTCCATCTTGAGCCTTATGTTCTGCTCATAGCAGTCAGTGGCTCCACCACTCCTCCTTGGCATGCTGGGGTTCACTCCCACCTTTGCTCAACTAGCCTGCTCTTTGGCTGACCTCAACACATCTCTTTATAGACCCTCCCATGTTATTGCATGAAGCAAGTGCCCATCAACATCTTCCGTGATTCAATGAGCAAAGTATAGGCAAGGAATATTGTCCTACTTTGTTTTCTTACCTTTTGATAGGTTTCAAATATCAGAGCAGAGTTAACTGCACTTAAAACAATCATGTTCTACTCATTAAGTACTGTAACTGTCTTAGGATAGAGATATTTCAGAGTGGCAATTTGAGTTAAACTTCAGTTAAGTTTTTAGTATGTAAATGACAGGACAAAACTACAATGATATAATTATTGCTTGGTATAATCTTAGATCCTTTCAAGAAGCTGAGAGAGGAAAGGAAAACACATTATACTTTTAAAAAAAAACTTCATAATTTTTGTCTGCTTCTCTTTATTTCTACCTGTGGATTCAATTTACCATTTGGTGTTGTTCAGTCACTTCAATTTGGCTTTATTCCTACCTCCCATAATGGTATGCTTATTGTCAAATATGCAACATTCCCATATGTCAGATACCTAAAAATACAATTGCACAGACTTTGTTTTACACAATTTCTTTCTAAGTCAGTTGGTAAGAGAAAGAAGGGATATGTAGTCTTTTATATGTACCTTTTTTTTGGTATTCAAGTCAGCAGTTTTATTCAAAATAGTCAAAACTAGAAATAATTCAAATATCCATAAATGGATGAATAAATAGTTTATTTGGTCTGTATATTTACCTACTCTCTTTTAGTATGTGTATCACAATTCTTCTATGATGTCATTTTCTTAAGAACTTCCTTGAATACTTATTAAGGAAGGTCTAGCCACACATTTTCTCAGATTCTTTTACCTGGAATGTATTTCATCTTCATTTTGGAAAGAGTATTGCTGCATGAAAGATTGCTTGATTTTCCTTTTTCTCCTTTGGGTCAAGGTCTATGTGTATTTATCCTACTTGTTATTTCTTGAGCATTGTGGATGTCAATTAATGTTTTCATAAAATTTGGAAAGTTTTTAGTTATTATTTCTTCAGAAAAAAAATTCTCATTTTTTTTTCTTCTTTCTGGGTCTCCTATTGTGCCCATGTTGGTATGCTTACCAATATATCAGTTTGTTCTTTGTAGTTAAAGTTTATAGTTATAGTCTATAGTTAAGTTTCTTGGTTTTCCTCTCTTTTTCTTCCCCTTTATGTCATTTGTTTTGTTTCTTAAATTCCACACATGAGTTGAACCATGTGGTATTTGTCTCTCACTTATTTTGATTAGCATGATACTCTCTAGCTCCATCCAAGTGATTGTAAATGTCAAGATTTCATTATTTTTTATGGCTGAGTAATATTCCATTGTGTACATATACTACGTCTTTTTTATCCATTTATCAATTGATGGACATTCGGGCTCTTTCCATAATTTACCTATTGTAGGTAGTGCTGCCATGAACATTGGGTTGCATGTATCCATTTGAATTAGTGTTTTTGTATCCTTTGGGTAAATATTGAGTAGTGCAATTACTGAATCATAAGGTAGTTCTATTTTTAACTTTTTGAGGAAGTTCCATACTGTCTTCCAGAGTGGCTACACCAGTTTGCATTCCTATCAACAGTGTAAGAGGGATGATTATTATTTTAAAAAATTATTTTAATGTTTATTTTTGAGAGAGCGAGAGAGAAACAGAAGCATGAGTTGTGGAGGGGCAGAGAGAGAGAGAGAGAGACACAGAATCTGAGCTCTCAGCACAGAACCTGATGCAGGGCTCAAACCCACAGACCATGAGATCATGACCTGAGCCAAAGTCGGACACTCAACCAACTGAGCCACCCAGTGCCCCAAGAGGACTGATTATTTTACAAATCTACTGTTGAGACTCTAGTAATTTTTTTCATCTAGCTCATTGTAATATTCAACTCCAATAACTCCACTGGTCTTAAAAAAATAATTTCTATATGTTTTATTATGCACCATTTGATGAGTGTCATCCTACCTTTAATTCTTTCAGTATAGTTATTTTTGATTCTTTGAGTACACTTATAATAACTGTTCTCAAGTTTTTGTCTTCTGTGCCTAATGTATAAGCCCACTCAAAGGCAGTCTCTAGGATCTGCTCTACTTTCCTATGTAAGGGTCATGTTTCTTATAAATTTCCATGATTTGCAATTTTTTTATCACTCGAGGAAATCAGACATTTTAGATAATTTATGTAGCAATTACTTGATACTATATTGATAAATGTATCTATATCTCCTGATAAATTGAATTACCTTTCTTTTTCTTCCAATATGATCACCTAACTTCACAAAATAACTGTTTAATAAACTTTAACCTTGAAAACCATAATTTATGAATCTTCTAGTTTTTAATATTATAGAGAAGAGTCTAATATTATTTGACACTACTTTAAGAAATACTTGTTAGCTTTCTTTTGCTGTTAGCACTACTTTTATACTGTCCACCTATTTGTAATATTGCTTATTTTTGGAAATTAAAACTTTCCTTCCAGCTATATTATCAGTTTTATCCTTTAAAAATACTATTCTGATAACAGGTAAGAAGTTTGGAAGTGCAGTCTTAATAAAGTTATCTTTTATGACATGGGTGAAAATATTTTCCATTCCATTTGCTATGTAAACTATTCAAGAATATGATTATAACAGCTTTATTGTTCTTGACCATCATAAATTTTATTAGGCCAGAATTTATTTTTTATTTACTCTCCAAATATTTACCTTCAAGTATAAAATCTGCCCATTGGGTGTCAAGTAAAATATCCTCAGTCTCCTTCACCATCTCCATGGTTTATTTTGAATCTTTTTTGGATTTTAACCATCAAGGACAATTTTAAAATAGCTATTACTGTCTTCAGGTCCTTTCTTGTTTTGATAATTCTGTTGTTCTAGGGAACCAGCATATACAGCAAGCTTTCATATCACCCAAGTCTGCATACAAAGCTCAGACAATGATTCTATCTAGCCTTCTCCATGGCCATCAGTCTTGCATATCAGTGACAAGCCCTGCTGTATGGCAGGGGATGCCTTTAATTTTTGTTTTTTTTTTTATATCAGACTCTCTTCAGTAAAGTGCACCATAATAAAATTATTTTGTGAATTTAATGGTTTGAAAAGACCACAGAATTTGAATCACTAAATTGAACAGTCTTAACAATCAGTGTTCTTTGAGGAAGCCAATCCTGTAGGGATCACTGGATCGGATTTATCCTACATATACATCTTACAAAGTCACAAGAATGAACAAATTTTATCCAAGATAGCTGAAATGAGAACATGCCCCTATTACTCATCCTCAGAGGGCACTTTAGCTGGAAAGATCAAATATCATTCAACTCACTGAAAGACTTTCTGATGGTTACAAATATAAGTATTGATCTACTTGTTCCCTGAAAGCAAAGCCCTGGTAGCCTCTCAGATACTGTAACAGTGTAGCTTCTAGATAAATGAGATGGGCCAGCTACGTAGAACTGTCCTATTTCACTGAGATTTCTGGCAGGGAGCATGCAAATCTACTCTTTCTGAAGGCTTATACAGGAGCAGAGTAAAATATTCAATATCCAAATGTGCCTGAGTCATTTCACCTTAAAAAGAAATTATTTGTATGACCTGTCCAGATTATTTTTCATTCCCCTAACAGTCTATGCAGAATTTTATATTAGTACGATACAGTTTTGACATCTTTATTTTACAAGTCTAAATCCTACTCCAGTGGTATTAAAAACAAACTTTACATTGGTAGTGATGTGCTTTGTGTTAATATACTAAAGTTAGATGGCTAGAAGCCACATAATCCTGGTTTTACTCTTTGAAGAAGTAGAAAAACTTTCAGAACTAGGATATTTGCATATTAAAGACTGGGAAGTACACTGAAAGAGTTTACAGCTAGAACACAAAGCCTTTTTTATTTGACTACATGTCTTTGAGAAGGAAAATTATACATTCAAACCTGAAACCCTACATGCTTTCAAATCTTAAAGCAAGACCTAAAGGAAGGCAATCAAATAAAGAGGATAATTCAGTGGACTAAATGTCAAGGTAAACTGTTCTTCAGTTTAACTTGAACTCTGAACTTGAGCAGCTAGTTTACCTTCCATAGGTTTTCATTCCTTTTTTAAGGAAAAAAATGGAGTTCATTTTAGAGACTAAGATATATACCATTTAATCATTATTCTGCCTCAGTAGTAGCTCTAATTACAATGTAGTTATATAATGCACAATTCATAAAATATGTGAAATAAAATAAATACATAAAATAAGTAAAATAAATAGAGATGAAAATTATATAACAGGAACTACCTGCCTTTATAATTATATCAGTTTTTTTCTCTTATGTTCACAAACCATTTTTCCCCTTATCTTTTTCCATTTTCCAATGCTAACAAAGAAAAGTTGGTTTCTCTGAAATTGAGGTTAAGGTCAAATAACTACTAGAAAAATCTATATTGCCATAGGATTGTGTTGATAACTAGAGGGATAGAAGGAATGCTGAAATAAGAGAGACATGAAGTGACTGAAATTATATGAAATTTGACAAGGTCCTACATAATCTTTCCATTAACATAGTAAAGTTATCCCTAATTTCAACACTTCAACAGAAAAACTAAAGGCATAGCAACATGTAAGATCAGGGAGATCAGGGTGATTTTTTTTTAATCTGTCTGTTTTATTTTTGTTTTGAGGTTTTGTTTTATCATATTGTTTTCTTTTTTTTATTGCATGATAGAGTCTGTTTCTCTCTAAAAATAAGAGTGCCCATGTATAGATGCTCAATAAATATATGTTTAATAAATTAATCTCTCATGAGATGTTTTAAGTGTCCTAGAACATAAATGTCCCTTTTTGTCCTATCCCAGGATAAGAAACTGGGTGGTTCCTAATATGAACTGTATTTCTTGAATTGTGTTTGATTTTCCTTTTCTATTCTTCACTTGCTGCTCTAATGAATCTTTCCAATTTCAGATGGGAAGAGGACATTGTCAGACCCATCCCTTTCCCTAGCTGCCACATACCTTGTCTTCTGTATGGGTGAAGTTCCTCAGTTTACACAGTTTCTTCCCATTTCACTTTTCCAAAGACAAGTGTTTTTTCAAAAGGTGCTTATTCAGCTCCAGTCAATACATTGGCCTTATTTTCAAGCCATTTCTGCAACTGGTCTGCATGAATGCAATACCTTTGTTTTAATTATTTGATTCTTACCTCTATCCTAAGCCCTGTAATCACACTTTTGTTATTATTTTTTGTCTCATGACCCAGTTATCAATTGTAGTTTTTCTTTATTGATCACAATTGATGGATTCTTGCCATGGCTGGCTTACTGCTATCTTAAAATTCCCTTATACCTGCAGTTCTTATTTTCTCTTGCTAGTACTCATTTTGAGATCAAAGCCCTACCTTTGAAATAGGAGTTAGAGTATAATGTATTTCCTCAGATTCCACCTCCTAGTAAATAGATACACAATAAAATCTTGGTTTGCAAGCATAATTTGTTCTGGAAATATGCTTGTAATCCAAAGCACTTGTATATCAAAGTGGATTTCAAGAACACTTGCCTCAGTTGTGATCATGTGATGTTTGGTGTCACACACTATTCATATTGCAAAATATCACTTGTTTATCAAGTTAAATTTTATTAGAAATGTTTGCCTGTCTTGCAAAACACTTGCAGAACAAGTTACTCACAATCCAAGGCTTTACTGTACTCTCTTTTAGAAATGATCATTAAGTTACAACCCAGACTCCTGACCTATCAGACAAGAGGTTATAGTTCCAATTCTGGGTTGTTTACCATCTTTCATGTTATGCTATAAAGCATGTCTTCCCAATTTAATATACAATGGCAATGTCTCTCACTGTTTCAGAAGACTTCCTACAAAAAAATGTTCTATTTTTTTAATGTTTTATTTATTTTTTGAGAGACAGAGAGTATGCTGGGGAAGGGCAAGAACAGAGGGGGAGAGAGGACTTGAAGTAGGCTGTGTGCTGACAGGTTGATAGCAGTGAGCCCAGTGTAGGGTTAGAACTCACGAACTGCAAGATTATGACCTGAGCTGAAGTCAAACACTCAACTGAAACACCCAAACACGTCTATATTTTTAATTCTTTATATAATTCACTGTTACTCTTTGTGTTTTAAAAACCTCTATCCCATTTTCAATACAAACAACAAATCCACTACCCTATATTCCCTCTCACCCTGTCTGTACTCTTACTAGTGAACATTCTTCCCCTCATATTACCTTCAAGCCATATATACTTTCAATTGTTACACATAAAAACAATGCAGTGTCTCATAGGCTCTTTCCTCCTTCTGGGTGGCTTTTCATATCCTTCTTTACTTGGCAAACTTTATTATCTTTCAAGATTCAACTAAAATACCACATTTTTTAGGTGTGTCTGGTGGTTCCCTTAACATAATTCTTAAGAACAGTCAAGAGTAGCATGATTTGAATTCTAATTCTGCTACTGAGATGAGATGCTGGGCTTCAGTTTCAGTTTATGTGAAATGATGTTATTTCAGTTTCAGTATATGTGAAAAGATGTGATTAAGGCATTAATATCTTTTCTAAACTGACATAGGTGTTTTGTAAGCAGACCCAGAGTTGAATCTGACTTGTTGCCCTGCCTCTTTCTTGTCTCCAATATTTTCTTTACACATTCAATTCCTTTGCTTTGAGAGTGAATCATGACATGTAACATATTTAATTATTAGGCATCTGCTTAACCCTCCAATCAAGTGCATTTGTATTTGCTTTGAAAAGTTATATTTATATATTCTTAAATTATATTCTTGCAAAGAAAGTCTGATTATCATAAGTTGTTACCATACATTATAGTTCTATACATTTGGATTCGATTTGTGGTCAACTATAACCTACATTAATTTGCCTGACACATTTATTCTCTGCCAGTTGTTTATAAGGTTATAGTTCCCTTGCTTTTCGGAAGTCTGCTTTTATATTCATATTTCTTTAAAACATCCATATATATGACTAATTTTCTCATTTGCAGGAATGTCTTAACTTTTTTTGCTTGTGTTTCAGGATATTAGTGAACATTTCTAATTTAGTACTATCTACAAATGTAATAAGTGAAATTTCACAAATGTTTAAGAACAATTTGGGGTGCCTGGGTGGCTCAGTCAGTTAAGTATCTGACTTTGGCTCAGGCCATGATCTCACAGTCCAAGGTTCGAGCCCTGCATCGGGCTCTGTGCTGACAGGTTGGAGTCTGGAGCCTGCTTCCAATCTGTGTCTCCCTCTCTCTGTGCCCCTCCCCCACTCACTCTCTGTCTCTGTCTCTCAAAATAAAATAAAGACATAAAAATAAAAATTTTAAAACAATTTATTCAATAGAAAAGATCTTGGTAATAGCAACATATTTATCTACAATTTTGTTTACCAATACTGGACATCGCTCATTATTCGATTTGATATATATCTTAATAAAATAAAACAAAGTTAATTTTTTTCACAGGTTTTGATATTTCTCTTTTGGTCAAGATTTGGATTGAGGCTTAGTTGGTTAAGCATCCAACTCTTGACCGCAGCTCATGTCATTACCTTGCAGTTCAGAACCTGAAAAAGATGAACTTACTTCAGGGATAACTTTAGAAGTGGTCCTGTTTCAATATAGCCTGCTGCACACCTGTTAGATCCTTTTTTGTTTGTTTGTTTGTTTGTTTGTTTGTTTGTTATGAGAGAGAGAGAGGGAATGAATGAGGGAATGAATGAATGAATATGAATCCCAAGCAGGTTCCATGTGGTCAGTATAATAGAGCCCGAGACAGGGCCTGAACTCACAAATTGTGAGATCATGACTTTAGCCAAAATCAAGACTCAGATGCTTTAATTGATTGAGCCTCTCAGTCACCCCTACTTGTTAGATCCTTCCTGTAGTGAGTTGTCCTTAATTAAAAATCTCTGAACAGCAAGGGTTTGGAGATTTATGCCACAAAAACACAGACTCTCCACCTGGGTTTCATCTAATCCATCATTAACAATTATTCATTAATAAAGTATTTGTTAGCAAAACTCCTGGTAATTTCCTCAGTAGTTGGACCTGGAAATTAAACTTTATTTTCAAAGGACTTTAGAATAGACATTCAAAGTCAAAGAAAAACTTGAAAGGCAATACTTTACTTATCATAAGGTTATAAAAAATAAACATTTAAGGTTGTATGCAAATCTTATGGAGTAGCATCTGAGAAAACCACTTTAACTCTTACTATGTATATTTGAAAATATTTTATTGTATTAATGTTGAACATATGACAGAATTATTTCATTCTGGACACATAAGACATATTTTCTTCAGTTTTACTTTGTACTCGACAGGATACATTTAAAATCATATCATACATAAATTCATAGAATGTTGAAGAAAAGCAGCAGCTCATAAGAAAATAGGGCTGCTTGTACCTACATGATTTCAGTTCTCTGCATTTGCAGTTTCTCAATTATGATTTTCACACTTTCTCTCTTGGCACCTTACACTGGATAGATGAGATAAAGCTCAGCTATCAGCACTTTAGCATCAAATTTACAAAGAAAAGCAAACATCAAATTCCCAGTCTCCTGTGCACTACAGAGCAAATGTGCCAGGAGGAAAAACAGTTCCATTGCAGAGGCTGCACAAAGGCTTTCTTTCTCAGAACTGTAGAGAGAAATTCTTTCAAGGTCTTTCTAGCCCCAAGAGAGATAGAGGACACTCAAGAAAATGGCAGTTTTATTCATTGTTTGTCACAAAAAGAGATGCAGCCAAAATAGAGTATGGCCTGTCCAGTATATGTAAAAATATGTTTCTAAATTCATTTTTTATTTAGGTTTTGTTTAGGAGACAGTTTTAGGTTCACAACAAAATTTAGGGAAAGGAGTACCTTTTTGTTTGTTTGTTGTAATTTTTTAAAATTTATTTTTGAGAGAGAGAGCATGAGCAGGGGAGGGTCAGAGAGAGAGGGAGACACAGAATCTGAAGACAGGCTCCAGGCTCTGAGCTAGCTGTCAGCAGAGAGCCCAACACGTGGCCAGAACCCACTAACTGGGAGATCATGACCTGAGCCAAAGTCGGACACTCAACCGACAGAGCCACCCAGGTGCCCCTGTTTTGTTTTTCACAATTGATGAATCTACACTGACACATGATATTCAGTCAAAGTCCCCAGTGTGCGTTATGGTTCACCCTTGGTGTTTCACACTCTATGGTTTTGAATAAATGTATAGTGACATGCGCCCATCATCATGGTATCATACATTGCTCTTAGCCCTCATTCCTTGCCCCCAACCCCTGATGACCACTAATTTTTGCATTATCTCCATAGTTTTGCCTTAACAGAATGTCATATAGTTGCAATCATACAGTATGTAGCCTTTTTAGATTGGCTTTTTTCACCTAGTAGAATACATTAAGGGTTCCTCCATTTCTTCTTATGAGTAGATAGCTCATTCCTTTTTGTCACTGAGTAGAATTCCATTATCCTGAATGGGATGTGTCCATTTATTTATCCATTCACCTACTGAAGAACATCTTGGTTGCTTCCAAGTTTTAGCAATGATGAATAATGCTACTATAAACATCCATGTGTAAGTTTTTAGTTTCAACTCATTTGGGTAAATATCAAAGAATGCAACTACCAGATTGTATGGTAAGAGTATGTTTAGTTTTGCAAGAAGACACCAAACTGTCATCCAAAGTGACTGTACCATTTTGTATTCCCATTAGCAAGGAATGAGAGCTCCTATCACTCCACATCTCTCTTAGCATTGGGTGTGGTTGCTAAACAACATTACCAATAACAAAAAAATAACCAAATACAATTCTAAGAGATGTGTAGTGGTACGTCACTGTTGTTCTAATTTGCATTCTGCTAATGATGTATGATGTGGAACAGCTTTTCATATACTTATTTGCCATCTGTGTATATTCTCTGGTCAAGTATCAAGACTTTTGGCACATTTCTTAACCTGAATATTTTCTTATTGTTGATATTGATATATCTCACATAATATTCACCATTTTTAAAGTATCCATTTCAATGTGTTTACCGCTTATAAACAGAATTGTGCAAGCATCACTACAATTTAAATACAGAATATTTTCAACACTCAAAAAACAAACATTAAAGTCATTGGTAGTTTTCCCCTCTTCTCCCTTTACAACCCACATCCCCTAGAAAATGTAATCTAATCTATATTTCATGTAGTTGGTAATTCCAGACATCTTCATAAATGAAGTAATGCACTGTATTGTCTTGGAGAACTAGTTTGTTTCATTTAGCACAATGTTTTCAATGTTCATCTACAGCTACAGGTGTGTGTAGCTCAGTCTTTAAATTACCAAATAATATCCCATAATGTAGATATACATGATTTTTTCAGTTTTAAAGTTTCATACATTGAGGATTTATCTTTTAATCAAAATATTTAACCCTATTTTTTCATATCCATATTAAATATGATTGAAAAATTAATCTTGTTAAAAGAATCAATTATACACTTTCACAATATATATTATGATTGGAATGTTCTAATAAATATAAGTTCTAAATGTAAGTTCGGATTCTATGGGAATTCTTTTGTAATCCTAAGTAACAGTAAAGCTGATTTTGAAATCTTGAAATAGTCTCATTAAAGACTGCAGTCAATATCTCAAATAAAATAACCATCCTCAATTTACTATTTCATTTAAATGCACAAAAAACAATTTCTATTTAGGTTTAAAATACTAAAAATCATATTTATTTTGTGTAAAACTGTAGAAGTGACCCAGTTAGAAAATCCATCTTTCAGGGGGGAATTGACGTCCATTTTAAAAACTTGATTTGCTAACATTAGGAGATTTTCAATAATGGAATATATTTATTGCCTCTACTAGTGATCAGGCTATGTTGCTATCCAATATACATTGAGGTACTTCAAGTTTGGTTGCAAGATATACAAATGCTCTTTCAATTCTAGAATGCAGCTCTCGTGTGCAGCTCTAACAACCATCCAACTAAAAAAAATTAAACATTACTCAAACTTGATATAATGTGAGCATTGATTTCTTACATAAATTCAAAATAATTCCAAAATTTCATTTCATAATTTCAAAATTAGACAAAATTCCAAAATTACTCTTCAAATCATGTCTTAGATTGATGCTTTAATAAATAATGCAGGGGCACCTGGGTGGCTCAGTCGGTTAAACGTCCAACTTCGGCTCAGGTCATGATATCACGGTTTGTGGGTTCAATCCCCGTGTCGGGCTCTATGCTGACAGCTCAGAGCCTGGAGACTGCTTAGGATTTTGTGTTTCCCTCTCTCTCTGGGTCCCCGCCCCATTCATGCTCTGTTTCTCTATGTCTTAATAATAAATAAACATTTAAAAAACATTTAAAAAATAAACAATGCATAAATTAATGCATTCCTAATAGGTTCTATTTTAAAATATTTTAAAACTTCTAGCACATGGTTATCTCTAATAATTAGTATCAGAAGTGCTAGCACATCTATGTCATGGTAAAAACATTGACACATTACTCTATACAATGACATTGATTCATAACTCTTCTCAAATCCTCAAGTGTTAAAATCTTTCTAGCTTCCAGCAAGGTGAAACCTCCTTATTCCTCCATTCTAAACAGCAGCTTGATACCTTATATTTTTACCAATCTTCTGACTGTAATATCAAAAACTGCCATAAACAGCAACATGAACATTTAAATGTCTTCAGCTAAAGTTGTGAGGGTTTAGTCATATAATTTGTCTCATTCAAAATTATCTACTTCAAGTGGATTTAGGTTTTCAGAAATGGTACAGTACTCCCGCAAGTGACCTGTGATTACAAGTGGCTCTCCCAAATAAATACCAGTGAGATTTTTAGGTAACTAGAGTAAGTCAATGTACCTCTTTTATAAATTAATTCCACATATTTTAAATAAATCAAACATTTTCTGATTCTCCCTCAAATATCCATTTTCTTCAATACAAATTTAATTCATCCACTATGATCATTAATCCACAATGTATGTACATTTAAAAATAAGCCAACCCCCCATCATACTTTTGTAGACAAATTTTTCCAACAACTATGACTGTTCACTTACATAATATTTATGTAACGCCCTACCTTCCTAGAATGCCATGGACAGACAGGCAATAAAAATTCCCCCTTTTAATCAAACCAAAATAATAAAACCATGATTTTGGACAAGCCTAGCTGAAGACATATCTCCTACAGTTTTGCTGCTATATATAGCCTTTTGCATTTATCTTTACAACAGATCTATGAGTGACAGCTAAATTCTTAAGTTAAACTGCCATTAAAAAGAATGGATGACTAGCTATCTTTATATATGAAAGTGACTATCTTTATTAAAGTAGCAATCTAGCATACTGCCCAACGCTATTTTATATAATCATCAGTGGCACCCAATTAAGGGCTCTGTCCATATTGTCTTTCACAGACTATGAAAATTGAGGGTCTATCCCCACTGCCTCTCCCTATACACATTTATTTGTTTGTTTATTTATTTATTTATTTATACAGAGTGAGTGGTGGGTGGGGCAGAGAGAGTGGGGGACAGAAGTTCAGAAGTGGACTCTGACCTGTCAGCACAGAGCACGATGCAGGTAGCAAACTCAGGAACTGTGAGATCATAACCTGAGCTAAAGTCAGATGCTCACTGACTGAGCCATTCAGGCATCCCTACAAACATTCTTTATAATAGCTCTAACTAGTATTTTTTTCACATAATGAGATATTTTTCAAATTGATATTTAATGTTCAATAATGGCCTATCAGTTTGGTAAATGTCATATAAAAATTAATTCTTCTGGACTTCTCTCCTATGTTGGCTTTTTTCTGGCTTTGTTGAAAATTAGTGGACTGTACAGTTGTGCATGCATTTCTGGGTCTTCTATTCTGTTCCATTGATCTATGTGTCTGTTTTTGTGCCAGTTCCATACTGCCTTGATCACTACAGCTTTGTAATGTATCTTGAAGTCTGGAATTGTGATGCCTCCAGCTTTGTTTTTCTTTTTCAAGGTTTCTTTAGCTATTCAGGATCTCTTGTGGCTCCATACTAGTTTTAGGATTGTTTGTTCTAGCTCTGTGCAAAATGCTGGTGGTATTTTGATAAGGATTACATTTAATGTGTAGATTGCCCTGGGTAGTATAGACATTTTAACAATAATTGCTCTTCCAATCCATGAGCATGGAATATTTTTCCATATCTTTGTGCCCTCTTCAATTTCTTTCATCAGTGTTTTATAGTTTTCAGAGTACAGATCTTCTAACTCTTTGATCAGGTTTATTCCTAGGTACCTTATGGTTTTTTGTGAAATTATATATAAGACCAAGAAATTTTAACAGTTTTTTTTTTCATTTTAATTTCACAGACTACAGTGAAACTAACTTCTACAATATACCTTGACAAATTTTAACACATTTTGTTTGAGAAGTGATTCAAAACTATTTAAAAAGGTCTCTTTATTAGTGGTATTCCATCTGTAGCATCAAAAAAAATATTTCTCTTGTTTTAATATGGATTTTATTTAAATACAGCACATGCATTGTAGTTCAAAAAACTTCACTTCACTCCATTATACAATTTCAGGATTGTCTTAAAAATATATTCCAAAAACAGTGTGGAGGTTCCTCAAAAAACTATCCATAGAACTCCCTTATGACCCAGCAATAGCACTGCTAAGGATTTACCCAAGGGATACAGAAGTGCTGATGCATAGGAGCACATGTACCCCAATGTTCATAGCAGCAATGTCAACAATAGCCAAATCATGGAAACAGCCTAAATGTCCATCACCTGATGAGTGGATCAAGAAGATGTGATATATATATATGTATATATATACAATGGAGTATTACATGGTAATGAGAAAGAATGAAATCTGGCCATTTGTAGGAAAGTGGATGGACCTCGAGGGTGTCATGCTAAGTGAAATAAGTCATGCAGAGAAGGACAGATACCATATGTTTGCACTCATATGTCTAACAGGACAAACCTAACAGAAGACCATAGGGAGGAGAAGGGGGAAAGAGAGTTGGGAAGAGAAAGGGACTCAAATCATGAGAGACTATTGAATACTGAAAATGAACTGAGGGTTAAAGGGGAAGGGGGAAGGGGGGAAAAGGGTGGTGGTGATGGAGGAGGGCACTTATGGGGAAGAGCACTGGGTGTTGTATGGAAACCAATTTGACAATAAACTATTTAAAAAATACATTACAAGAAATGAACTGAGAATATCAGAACTAAATAACTACAGGAAAAAAATTTTTACATATATAGCCAACGGTCTTTTAAAAACCCTGATTGAATTTTAGAATGTAGACCTGCATTTAATTACTTAACAGCATCCATTTATTGAGTATATCATGTCATTCAAATATCTGATTATGTTTAGATTGGTAGTATTAAGTCAACTCATTTTAAGGATCTTTTTATAAAAACTTTATAAATAAGCAAGTTTCTTCCTCAAATATATTTTTGGTAGGAAATCTTTAAAGGGGATTTTAGAAATTCAGTTTGTGAGACTTCCAAATAATTTGCAAAATAATTGAAAAAAAACTTTTAAATAAAAATAAAACATGGGAGTGTCTGGGTGGCTCAGTCATGTAAGCATCTGACTCTTAATTTGCCTCAAGTCATAATTTCACAGACTGGGCTCTGCACAGTGTGAAGCCTGCTTGGGATTCTCTCTCTCTCCCTCTCTCTTTCTACCCCTTGCTCACTCACATGCTTGTGTGCATCCATTCACTCTCTTTCACAAAATAAACAAAAAATAAAAATAAAAATAAACAAAACAGACACATGCCAAGGGACCTGAGAGTGAAGAACTAAATGGAATATGTAACAGAAGTCATAAGAACAAAATTTTATGTTCATATGTTTTATATCAAGAGAACAAAATATTTTAAATTCCAGGCATATCCTTTTGAAAGCACATCAGAAAAACAGAGAAGACAGGTGAAAAGCAAATAAAATGATTTGGGACCTTAGAGGTTTTATTTTAAGTGAAACTAAGGATAAAACAACTAGGCAAGTATTGTTTTGGCAAATAAATATATGGATATAAAAATACCAATTTCATAGCAATATAAAAAGAACTGAATGAATAGGAAAATAACTATTTATCAAAAAGCTATAAAAAATCAAACACTTCTGAATGGCTGACAGATGCAGGAGAAGTAAAAAAATAGATGGCATCTCCCACATGCAGAATTGAATGAAGCTTCTTAAAACACAGCACCTGGCAAAGACACAAAGGGAGATCCTGCCTTTGGTTTGAGGCAAGAAGAGAATGACCACAGAATTCCACATGCAGAAGAAAATCAATGAGTTCCATTTTCTGCATACACATACATACAATATTACTTCAGGAATTTTACACTGAAAACTCATATACACAAACTTTTATCTTTTTAAGGAGGGTATTATTAATGCTTCTCAGGTTAGAAAAATAGACCAAACAGACTGTAGGAGAGCTTGCCTTCAGGGAATCTAATTTTATTAAGCAAGGGGAATTTTCACATAACTGTCTCCCTATTTGTTTATCCAATTTTGGTCTGATGTTCTTTCTTAACAGAAGATTTTATTATATAGTTTTGTCTGAGAATTTCATATAGTCTTATTGGAAAAACGCAAAGGCACTGTTAGATAATCTAAGATACTTATATAATTAAGACTCTAATACTGTCATTTCAGAGTGGAATCAGGTTGGTTTTTTTTTCATTCACATCTGAACTATAGGGAATGTTATTAAACTTGAAGTGCTTGCTATGCCAGCATCCACCCTCCTGTCACTGCCTTCTAAGCAGTCCACGCTATGTTACAGAAAATTACTGTGTAAGCAAACACAAAAGTATAGAAAATACATACAACTATAATACAAGGAGGATATACTAGTTGTAGTGCTTTCATTGTACCTGGATGAGGGACGAAAGTGGAAGAAAGGGTTTGCGTTGTATGTGACATTTGTTCTTGGGGGATGAGCAGCATCTCAATGGCAGCAATGTAAAGAAATGTGTTAGGAAAGAAAAACAAAGGCTATTTCAGTGTAGTTGGAATCGTAGGGCTATAATTACAGAAAGGCAGAAGACATTGCAATAAAAAAGTGTATTTATCCTTCAAGTATGAATTATATTTAGGAATTACAAATATATTTCAATATAGCAAAGCTCCCCTTTTGGCTAACAATATTTATTTAATGTTTCCTTAGTTCTTTTAGGAGAGAGAGAGAGTACACATGTGTGCATGGAGGAGAGGGGCAGAGAGAATCCCAGGCAGGCTCTGTGCTATTAGCACAGGACCCTACCTGGGGCTTGATCTCATGAACCATGAAACCATGACCTGAGCTCAAATCAAGAGTCAGATGCTTAATTGACCAAGTAACTCAAGGTCAACATTTTCATTATTTCTCAAAATTTTTTCCTTTGATAAATTAGAAGTTTATTTAGATAATGGACATGATACATATCTTACTGACATATAATTAGAATAAGTATATTTGAAAATAGATTTACTTCTGTGTTTCCTGTCTACCTAAAATCTGTTACCAAGACAAACATGTTTTATAGAGGACCAATTTGCCAATTAATTTAGGAAATACTTATTGAATATTTAGTATATAGCTAGAATGGTTCTATGAGCTAAGTTAACCACAGTGAGAAAACAAAATTGAAATAGGAATTATACTTTAGTTAGGAGAAAAGAAAATGAAGTAAACAAATAAATGAACAATCTATCTATTATCAGTAAACAGTGCCACAAAGATAATAACAAAGGGCACTGTGTTAGAGAATAAAAGGAGGGAAGAAAGTAAATCTTAGATGAAAGGTCAGGGACATTCCCTCTGGGAAGGGGTTATTTCTATTGAATCTTAAATGATGAGACAAAGCTGGAGAACTGAACTAACATGACACATGTAAAGTCCTCAAAGAAGAAAAACACTTGGTGTGGCCAATATCAGTATAGCTGGATGACTGAACCAACCTTTATACAGCAAAAATTTTGGCAACGTTGAAAAACATATTTGCAACATATACAGCTAACAAAGAGTTAATATCTATCACCTATCATCTGTCATCTATCAATGTATCTAAGCATTTAAGTATTTTGTAGACATTTGTAAAATGAGGGCATTAGTTATGCCTATTAGTTAATGGGGGCATAGGAATGTTAAACAAAATAGTATTTGTTTTTACTACAGAAGATACATATTTGTTTATATTTCACATATATGTATATGTATGTGTCTATCTAGGCATATGATGAGTAGACTGGTGTTTGGTACACGCACAGTAATTACATCAAGATTCAAACCACAGATCTAACAATGGTTACAAAATGTCAAGCAGAAATACTGGCAGATGAAATATTCTAATTCTGAAGTTCTGCATGTAACTTGCCCTGAATCCCCAAACTGATGAGATAATGCAAATCTCAGTGAATTCATAATTGTGTGCATTGCCTTAGAAATTTTTAAATGCCTTAGTATTAGAATCAGGTTACTTTTGGTTGAATTAAACAAAAAAGATACTAGTATTAAAATTTGCAACTAGGAAATGAAGAGGAGAAAAAGAACAAGAATTAAAGTATGTTGATTGCCAATATTTTTAGCATATTTCAATCAAAATTTCCATAATAGTCTATGGTAAAAACAAAGGTTTGTTTTTTTTCCAAAAAATCAAATGTTAAATTTGGCGATCATTTATATTTTCAAGATAAAATTAAGATATTTATTAGTAGTCTATAATAACTTAGTAGTAGTATGCAAAACAATATTGTTAACTTTCAAAAAGATGATGAAATTTATTAAATTTTAAAATGCTGTATGGATTTATTTATATAACTTGACAGATTCCTGTATATAATGATTCCCATCTAATTTCGAATTACAGCATAACTTTATGAAACATTCGTGCCAGTGAGATATCTAATTGTGGACTGTGGGGGTCACCTTGTAAACAGTATGTTTGGGCCCCAGAAGCTTGTTCTGGGAGGAGTGAGGGCAGGTCAGAGTAGGCCTGATAAGTAGGTCAGTCAAGATGCTTTTCCTTTATCTGAACTACTTAATGATTGCTTTACTTTCACTTCTTAAAATCTGAAAATCCAATAAAGGAAAAAAAAAAACAACCCTGTAATCTAGTGATAAAAAAAACCCCAAAACAATCATAATAACTATTTGCCCTGTTAAATGGGGGGTGGGGGGAAACTGCTACAGTACTACCAGGGATCTTGAGCAAAATATGTATTTTTTAATAATTTAGACTTAAGTAATTGAAAGCATAATACTTATAGGTTCTGGATCTTGAACAAGAATATATTAACTCTTGCTTGAAGAGACAATTTATTGGCAGAATAGCGATATTCCTAATGATGAATAATAATTATGTTTGTTTATATTCTAATATGATTCTCAAAAATCACTACTTAACAGATTTTTTTCAGGTGTCAGAACTTAGGGTGCACATTTTCAGGAGGGTTATGATTGGCACTCAAGGATTAGTACTCATGTTTTTCCCCTTGGAGGGCTAATGAATAAAGGTTTTCTGCTCCATGGCTGAATCCAGCAATTTGCTCTCATGAACTGAGCACCTAAATAAAGACAAGCAAGTGTACCTTCATTCATCTATACATTCATTCTAGTTTGAATAGCTACATTGTATCTATTTCTAGGCTAGGTCTTATATATAAAGACATAATGAATAAAACAAACATAGTCTCTGTCTTACAGAACTTCCTGGTCCCAGAGATGAAAAAAAAAAAAAAAAACCCAAACCATATCAACAGCCATTACATAATCACAAACCAAAATTAGTTCTGTGATACAAGGGGATGAATATGGTACCAAGGAAGAAACTGATAGTGACTGATTAGGAATAAAAGGTTGAGAACTCATGTCTCTGAACCTGGTCAGAAAGAAATTATGTACAAAATCTACAAATAGGAGTTAGAATGTTTGGAAGTTTAATTATTATGTAGCCCAGCATGCTACCAAATACTGAATGTTTCTTAGCAACCAGAAAAGTGTGACCAGAAAAGCCACACAAGGTAATTTATTTGGGAGTATGAAAGGATGGATATCTTCAACACACTAATTTATCTTTATAAAAAGAATCTCCAAGCTGCTTTGTGATAGTCACTCTGTAGAAAAAGATCAGGGGGTAGGTGCAAATCAAATGAATCCTTTGTTGGGCATTGGGTAAGGGACTGAGCTGGCCCTCAGTCATGTCACTCACTAAGTATCCTCCAGTGAAGAAATGATTCTCCAGTTAAAATTATTCTTTTTTAAATTTTTTTAATGTTTATTTATTTTTGAGAGAGAAAGAGGGAGAGCACTAGCAGGGGAGGAGCAGAGAGAGAGAGGGAGACACAGAATCTGAAGCAGGCTCCAGGCTCTGAGCTGTCAGCACAGAGCCTGATCCGGAGCTCAAACCCGCAAACTGTGAGATCTTGACCTGAGCTGAAGCCAGATGCTTAACCAGCTGAGCCACCCAGGTGCCCCCAGTTAAAATTATTGTTTAAAAATTTTTATTTATGCCATTAGCATTTATAACAGCATTTCCTAACACATGTGTCAAAGAACTCTGCTTCCATGAGATGTTCCCTGGTAGCTAAATTAATTTGATAATTTCTGCCTATGTATCCTCTCCTTAGAGGTTCGTGAGCATTAATAAATAAAAGATTATGAAAACTCCTGCAGTAAAAGAAACCTGTTTAACTGCCTTGATAGCGTTTCCCAAGAGGATTATTTTGTTCATTTAATGCCTACTAATGTCTACTGAAACTAGTGCCCCTTGAAACATGCTGAGAAACATGATTTTGATTCTAAAGAATCATTTACTTCCTTTTGCATTTTCAATGAGCCATCAGATTTTCATGAAAGGAAACTTTTATACTTCCTCAACAAAAGAAAATGCCCACACCTACTATGAAGAGAAGTTGAGCAATATTTTCAATGACAGCCACTTGGAGAGACCTCTACAAAGGCATTAAACAAGAAACGGAAGTCCGGACCTGTGAATTTGCAATTTCCTGCTTCTTAGGACCCTGCGCTCTGTGGTCACAAACCCAAATCCTCTAGCACTACCAATTATAAATTGCACTCCTATTCAGCGCTATTTGTATTCTGAGCTTTGTGTTTGATGGATTTTTTTAAGACTTCTCTGAGAAATTTTTAAAGCTCTAAAGAGGAGCAAAGCATTTGCAAAGAAAATGAGGCAATGACCCAGAAGCAGACTGTAGTGTGACCCAATTTGTAAGAAAAGAAGAGCAGGCTCAGTGTTAAGGGTTTATTTTCTCAAGGCTGGATTAAGTGGGGTTTGTGCGGAGGAGGAAAGAGTGGAAATTGAAGACTAAAGGCACTGAAAATATGGAAATTTCCAGAAGAGACCAACAAATTACACATTGTAAATGTGTGTATGTGAGCAAAAGACACGCAAACTCACACAAAGGGAGAGAGAGAGAGAATCCTAACAAAAGTAAAGGAAGACTCCCACACTGCAGTTAGCATTACATTGGAATAGCCTGGAAATGGCCCAAATCTTATTCAGATAATACAGCTAACTGTCAGAGAGAAAATGATTTTACCTTTTGACCCCGAGATTTGGAAACACTACAGTATTTTAATAAAAATGCTTTTGAATACATAGTGAATTAGAATACTTTTTTTAAACTTCTATTTCCTTACAATCTATATTCTTATGGAGACACTCAGAGGTTCTAACTACTGTCTGCTCTTTCTTAGCCAATATAAATACCAAGGCACGTCTGCCTCTTTTCCATAAGATATGCCATAGTGAGGAAGGAGAACAGCAATATCTTCAGAACACACCACTTAAAACCTCTTTGGCAATTATGTCAGTTTCTTTCAATGTTTCTATCAAAAAAAAAAAAAAGAAGAAGAAGAAGAAGGAAGCAGAAAGAAGAAGCAGAAGCAGAAGAAGAAAGAAAAACCTTGGCTCCCAGAATCCCGAATGTAATAAGAGAGTTATGACTCGGGTCAACACTACCTCCTTACTTTTATTCCAATCAAGATAATAAACAGCATCAGAATCCCCTTCCCCACAGAGGTTGGCTGTGGGCAAAAACCTCTGGGAGGACCATTCCCATGTTCAAGTACTGGCCATGCGGAAGAATACTTAGAACAATGCAGAACCCAACCAAGAAACTCACTGGGATTTCTTCACATATTGTCTGAATGTCGCTGCATTGTAATGGGAAACAGAGACAAGGGAACTGTGAAGGATTGGTCCATTTCCACTGAGGACCAAAAACTTCTACCTTAGCAAGACTAAAACGATCAAAGTAAGTCATAGCACAGAAAGACAAGCCCTGAAATAGAAATAAAACCCTGGTTATTCATTTACTTCTAATACACCATAGTACTGTCAAGCAATTATTAAATTGATCTGGCTGAATGCTCTTTAAACGTAAGATGCTTTAACAAAGTCGTGTGGAACACAGTCAAGTAAAGAAGATAGTTTTGTGATCAGAGATCATGAAGAAAAAAATAAGCAGTGAAAGAATTATTTATATCTCTTAAATTGTCTCTCAATATTATATTTAACAAAACAACAGGTAGAGAAGGGCATTAAAATTGCATCTCCAAACCAAAATTTGACCTGGTCTTTTATTTATCCATAATCTGAATGGATGAGGCTTAAGGTGGATGCTTGGTCAATACCAGAAGCGGTAAATATATATTTGTGAGTTTTTGGTTTTTTTGTTTTTGTTTTTTCCCCCCTAGTGTCATGAGTTGTGTAACTGATTAATTGGTGCTAATTGATTTGTTAGCTTTGGAGCCCTGCAGGGAGTGAAACACTTCATAGAATGATTGCTTTCAGAAGCACAAAGGCACACAGATCAGCTCATGAACAGGGATGGGTATCTCCCTTAAAACCATGTTCATCCTTTATAAACAAAAATGACAAAAAGGCACAAAGACAGAGAGAAAGGAAGCAAGGAAGGAGGGAAAGAGGGAAGGAGAAAGAAGACATATCTTTAAGTGAAAAAATATTAAACTGCCCTTTGGCATTTGGAACTATATATGCTATTGTAGATTGGGACTTCATTAAAATGATGTATAGAAAGAAAAAGAGCCTCTGCAGATGTATTAAAATAGCAAATCGAAAGTGTAAATGAGGTCAGCCCTATAAGTTTCCAGGCACCTTCCATATGTGCCTTGATCCCTGCACCTTCTTCCTATCTAAATCCAAGGGTTTACTTTACACTAAACTAATATTTGTCACAAACACACACACACAGGATTTCCTAGAGGCCCTTTCTTGAGTACACATGTATTGCTAGGAAGATTGTGTTATGTGTGACATGTCATAGAATTGGCAGAGAAGAGACACTGTTTTAATGGGATGAAAGAAAGAAAAAAATCCTAGTATCCCAACAGACCTATTAGTATCTCTTCCTGGTTTCACTAGCATTAACCTAAGTCCTAATTTCTCCAGATTGCATTAAAGGACTCCCAATCAGTTCCCACCGATGACCAACCACATGTTCCTAAAGCTACAGTCATATGGACTTAATTCTGTTCCCAGAAATGAGAGACAACATTTTCCACAAATTGTTTCCTCTGCCTGGAAGTCAACTCTGGGTTACAACCATGTCTGCACAAAGATATAATAATATCAAAACTATTACATAATTAGAAATATCAGATAATCCCACTCTATGCCTTCTAGAAATGATGGTGTGGAAAATTTTTGTAATATAATCTGAGAAATTAAGGATTTGTAACAAAATTTAATATTGTTATGCAGTTTTTTCCAAAATCCAGCACACATGACTAAGCTGTGAAGATTTTAATACAAGTATACATTAAAAAAAAAGTTATGTATTCATCTTTACAGTTTCCTCTTTCATCGTGGTAAATTAGATTTGTTTTATGTTATGAGCATTAACAAATTTTCTTTCTATATCAATGCTCTTAGGTCAAACATAGAAAGTTGGGTTAAAGAAAACTATGAAGGGAAGAATATTTCTGTTGGTGCCAGTTGTTTTTAAGATCAGGAAGGAGAGATAACATTGACACTATTCTAGGGGGAAACAATACTTAAGCATATACTTCAGTTTGGCTGGACTAAAGAAACCTAATGAACATCCACCAGGAAACTTTCTCCCATTGTGTTTCTTTTTGAATTATACATGCAGTTATGGGCCACTTGGGTGACTCAGTCGGTTAAGTGTCTGACTTCAGCTCAGGTCATGATCTTGCAGTCTGCCAGTATGAGCCCAATGAAGGGATCTGTCCTGACAGCTCAGAGGCTGGAGCCTGTTATGGATTCTGTGTCTCCCTCTCTCTCTGTCCCCTCCCTCCCACACACACACTCATGCTCTCTCTCTCTCTCTCTCTCTCTCAAAAATAAATAAACATTAAGAATTTTAAAAAAATGAAACCATCCTCAATAAGTGCATGGTAACGTAAATCATGCTATGTTCATATCCACAGAATATGATGATATAAAGGAAATACTACAAATATACTTGATGACTTGGTTGAATCTTCAGCGAATTATATTTCTGGCAGGACATCAATCCTTAAAGTTCACGTATTGCATAATACTATTCATGTATAGCATTCTTGAAATGACAAAATTTTAGAAAAACAGTTTTGAACTATTAGAAATAATACTGCTGTACATGAACCTGTACAGGCTTTAGTGTGGAGCTAAGGTTTCATTTCTCTTCAATTTGCCCAAGAGGTCAATTACTGGGTTATAAACACGTAGCTGATGGTTTAAAGAACTGCCACTGATTTTCCATGGTGGCTTTCACATTCACACCAGTAGTGTGTCAGTGATCTAATTTCTCTGCATCATTGCCAGCTTCTGATGTTGACACACTATTTTATTTTATCCATCCTGATAAGTATGTAGTGGGATCAAATTGTGGTTTTAGCTTGCATTTACCGATGAATGATGATGCTGAACATCTTTCATATACTTATTTGTCATCGAGTATCTTCACTGGTGAATTATTTATGTCTTTGCTTATTTTCTCATTAGATAATTCATTTTTTGAGAGTTATTTTCTAGATACTACCTTGAAATACTATATAGCATACTTGAAATATAGATACTATATTTTGAGTTTTGAGAGTTCATTTTCTAGATACTACCTTCTTTTCAGAAATGAGAGTTGCAGATATTTTCTCCTCATCAGTAGCTTGTTTTGTTGAACTTGACAGGGTCTTTGGCAAATTGACAGTTTTAAATTCTGATCAGTTGAATTAATTTTTCCTTTTATGGATGGTTTATGAGGTCAGAAGTGTTTGCCTGCCCTAGTGTAATTGCTGAGTTTTAGTTCAAACTTATGTAGTTAATTTTGAGTATCATAAAAAAAAGGTCCTGAACAATTCATTATTCTATTCATTTTTAGGATTTGAAGAAAATCCTATTAACTATGTTGTACCCTACCCTCAACACCCTCTGGGAAGTCCTGAAAGCCAATTTTCTTGATCTTAGGGACAGGTTAAGTGTGCCTTTCTAAGAAAAAAAAAAAAAAAAAGAACATTCTTAAATTATGAAGTGACTGAATTATATAATTTCAGCCTCTCTCTCTGTGTTATGTCTATATTACATATTTTGTCTACCAATTATTTCATACCAATTTTATAACCAATTTCTAGTGAGCTTTCTAGCTTAATCTTGTATTTTTTACATGTTTTATCTGTATTTTTTCTGTTGTCCTCATTTACCCACCAATTTTAGTATTTTTACTAAACTGATATGAATGTAGAATGCTACTGCCACCCTGGAAAACAGTTTGGCAATTCTTGACCACACACCTATAACACCATAAATTTGAGCCACCTTAAATCAGCAATAAAAGTAAAACAAATATGAGAGTAGTGGTTGAGTTACTGAAGACACAGAGTGTGTCTGAGGACTAAAAAGGTCAATGCCGCTATGGTTCTTTCAAAGGTACATTTACCTAATTCTGAAATCATCGCCATCTCAACAGCGCGTCACATCAGAACACCAAAGGGAACCTGAATTGGTAAGACTTGTGCCCATGTCTCTACAGCAGAAGTTATTATTCAGTGAAGGCCCCCCAATAAAAAATGTAGACTACTATACTAACAAAGTTTAGTGAATGCAAAGAAAGAAGGCTGAAGTCTTTCCAAGGACACTTTAACTAACTGTACCTGTTTTATAATCCTGGCCCTTTTCATAAGCCTTCTCAACTATAGACGATTCAGAGTCGAGTGTTCAACGATTTTGAGATCATGATACGGTAACATCAGAAAAGAATAAATTTGTTCGATCCTCTAAATTGATAAATAATTGATTTAAATGATATAATATTCAAGACCAGAACTTTCATATTTTCCTCACTGACCTAGCACACTGTCCCCATTCAAATTATAAGGGTTGCTGTTCAATATTTCATAATTAAGTGAATCAATACTTTGTGGTAACTATATTATTAATTGTCTCCTACACAGATGCTGTGACAAGAATTTGAAAGAGTGATTGACTAATGTATAAACAACATTGTTCTTGCTCAGTAAAAATAGAATTTCTATGGGTTTACATGGATTTCAGGGGAAGGGTGGTTATCATTACCTAAAGTCTATCTAGGGGATTTGAGTTCTGAATTAGAAAAAAAAAATAACTTTTTCAACTAGCTGTCTCAGAAGTTGATAGAACAGACTCTTTCTAAGGAAGAGCTCTGGCATGGAAAGGAAAGCCCTGGCCGCCAGCATGTTTCATTAAAGCGTAAATTCTCATAAGGGCACACCACTCTTACAATCAGGCCATGCATTTTTAACATCAGTGATATTGTATCACCTTGGGTGACCAGCATGAGAGAAAAGGTATTGTGAACTGAATTGCAGCATGCAAGCTACACAACTATATTTTATTTTTAAAATATTTTAATATATTAATTTTTATAATGAAATATATCATTTAAAAATCTTTATCACTTGGCAGAAGATGGAACTAGGCCAGCTCAACCTTTGAAACACTTCCAATATCTAAGAATATTAATTTGAGAACTAGATTCTTACATTTTGTTTTGGTCAAATTAAATCGACTTATCATGAGATATGTAGATCTCAATTCAACTTTTCACTGCCCTTGTGCCTCAACTGACCTTTTTTTTTTTTAAGGAGTCTTGATACAAGAATATATTAAGAAATTTTTATTTTGCATTATATAGAAAACATAAATCATATTTTCACTTTTATCAAATGATTTATTCCCTAGTGCCTCTAAGACCTAAGATTAAAGATCTTTCATTGGGGTCACAGTTAATGTATTACAAGTAAATGATGGAGATTTGTAATAGAATCCAAGTCCATTGAATCTTTACCTCCCCAGAGAGATTAGATAGGACCTCAATTAAAGTAATATTGTTATTTCCTATGGCTCATTTACCTGTGAATACTGGAATCCTAATTAGAGCTAAGTAGGCAATCTAAATACTTTAACCTGGCAAAATGAAAATCACTACTAATATCTGCAGTGTAACAGACTCTTGTCTATGAATTAATATATCTCAAATTGTTATTTAATAAATCATTGCTTGATATTTTAAATGAATTAACATGTATTTATTCACTAAACACCATTAAATTCACTGTGCATGATCACTCATATATGGAAAACTTACATAAATTATTAAAAGTATTGAGTAAAGGGTTTTTTTCTTCCTCTATTGTCTTCCACATTGTCTACAATGCTATGAAAAAAGAATATTTTTATTTTGGAAACTAAGTGCTACTTTAAATAAAAGGGAGGTACTTTTTCAAGCCCCAAATATGAGAAGAAAATATCAGATTAATCATTATCTATAGGGGCATAGAACATGGACAATACCTAGATTTCTTCAACTGAAAAGTAATTGTAAGGCAACACATAATAAAATCCATGCCAAAGGGATTCTCACTGTATCAGCATATGCTGATTAAAAGCAGGCCAGCTAAGCTTTACCATGCAATAACTTGTCAAAGACTAATTTTTAGAGACAATGATATGATTATTGAAACATCAAATACATATTGGCAGAAAGAAAATTGAGGAAAGACTTTCAGTTTGACATTATGCGGTTAAAGGATATAAAGATGGACCCAGTAGAGAGTGAGTGAGTGAGTGAATGAGTGTGTGCATTTATACATATGTGTATAAAAATTTTTGGTGTAAAAGTTGGGAATAGGAAGATTATATGCTTTAAAGTACCTTTACTGACTCCTCTAAATCACAAAGATAGAATATCTGAACTATGTAAATCTTGTTTATAATTATGATAGCCTTTTTGGGTAGCATCAAAGCCAAGTATCAATCTAAGAAGCCCTAAGAACTTCTTATCAAAAGGACAATTGCGCAGCCCAGTTGCTCATGCCTTTTCCTTTTCCTACATGGTTATATAAAAGCCAACATAAAAAAAAAATACTTTAGGATTGGGAATAAGATTTAAATAACACCTCAAATGCAGACAGCATGACAATTTGTCAAATTACATATGTATTTAGCACATGAGCCAAGCTTTAGACAATGAGTTATGAAGAACATGAAGAAGCCAAAGACTGCAATCTTGCCCTAAGAAGACATCCAGGCTAAATTACTCACACATACAGAATTTGCTTACAGATGCACTTAACAAGCTCCACAACTATATTCATAGCTTTGCACTGTACAATTAGATGAATGAAAACAGATTTTTTTCTTCTTTCAGGGGGAATACAAAAAAAACCACAAAACTCTCAGTGTGAGAAAAAGACTTTTAATAGATTTTACAATTAGGTTAATAAAATCCTGTGAATATATATGCCAATTAGTATTTACCGTCTTCTGACAGAAAGTGTTGTAAGTTCTGTTATGAGATATTAAAGAGAATGTGGCTTGTTGTGAAAGCATCATTAACAAATTGGTTCTATAGCTGTTATTTATTTTTTCATAGCACTTTCTTTAATGTTCTCCCCCTAGATTCTATGCCCTCCTTGTAAAATAGGCTACATGTACCTATTAGAAGTCCTTTGAGCCAATTATTGCCAAATATTCAACTACTCAAAAAAGGTCCCTTTGCAGAGTCAAATTTCTTCCATTAAAACAACAACCACAACCACAACAACCACAACAACAGGGGCACATGTGTGGCTCAGTTGGTTAAGTGTCTGACTCCTAATTTTGGCTCAGGTCATGGTCTCATGGTAATGAGATCAAGCCCAACCTTGACCTCCATACTGGGCATGGAACCTGCTTAAGATTCTCTCTCCCTCTCCGCGTGCCCTTCCCCCCCTCCAAAATAAACAAACAACAACTTCCAGTATTGCATTTGGTGGTGATTACACTTCAGTGGTCAAAGGAAACACGCATGCAAATTGTATTTCTAATATCATTCCTCCAGAAGCATGTTTTATGATACTGAAATCTTGAAATCATAACTTTACTGGTATTCAATGGATGTAGCATTTACACAAGGGAAATGTGAATAGTAAAGGAAAGACATCATTGATTTTGAATGGTAAAGCAGCAGACTTCTCATTGTGATGTGCTTCACTAGAACTGAGTTCTTAAACTTGTAATTCCAAATATATTTCTTCTTAATTAAACTAAATGTGAGGATTTCCATGAAAGTTATCTCATTACTTTGTGAAAAGGGAGGGGTGGGCAATGACAAATTGATTCATAAAGTAGGTATAAGTCTACAAAGTTCATCACCAAGTTTCCCATCTTTAACATTGAAATGCTATGCTTCCTTCCCCTGCCGCTGCTGAAAACCACTGATGTAGAGATTGTCCACCCGGTTTTTTTTCTTCTGATGTCCTCAAGAATAATTATATTGTTGTACAACAGTCTGTGTTCTTAAAAGCCTATAGCAAATGGCAAGGCCCATTCACAGAGATATTAAGCATGGAAACTTATTTAGGTAATTAAAAACATACTGTCTACTTTCAACATTATCCCTCTTCCTTCTAGAGCTGACCACAGGGTTGACTGTTGTATACACTGTGCCAGTATCTGTATCTCGACCATCTTTCCCTAACTGGTGCTGTGTTCACCATAAAACCCAAGGTAGATTTTAAGGACCTGGAACTCCAGCAATCTTTACAGAGAATTTACTCAATTATACAATGCAACTTTAGAAACACGGGCTTAAGATGAACAGTTCAAGAGAGGAGTCTTTTTTTTTTAAGTTTATTTATTTGAGAGAAAAAGAGCACATGTGGAGGAGGGGCAGAAAGAGAGGGAGAAAAAATCCCAAGCAGGCTCCATACTATCAATGAAGGACCCTGAGCAAAGGCTGATCTCACAGTGAGATCATGACCTGAGACCAAATCAAGAATAGAAGGCTTAACTGACTGAGCCAGCCAGGCACACCTAGAGATGGCTCTTGATTACAACTTGTTTCATTAGTCTCTAACCACAGAAACATGTCAGCTCTACCCTGTTACTTCTGCAACACTCTAAATGCATATTTGTATAAGATAATCTATGCTTCACAATTTATTAGGAAACTTTACAGGGGAAAAAAAAAACCCTCTTCTTTCTTTGGACTGTGATTTTAAAATGCAGGATTGCTAGCCAGTCATCTGTGAATATACAGAACTGACTAGACAATTGATTCCCGGTCCCCCAAATTTGAATAACTTCTATGTTCTAAAGACACTACTACTAGTAGAAAACTAGTGTCCCCACAAGCACTTAAGAGAAAACTAGGGATGAAAATGCAGTTTATAAAATTCTACTTACAAAATCACTGCTTTTGCCATGAAGTTTTAACATCCACAATAAAAAGGAGTTTGTCTCATATTAATATGTTTTCAAAATTGCACGAGATTCCATTTTTTGATGATACTTTTTAGCTAAAAAATTACTTACACTTTCTATAAGTATATTTGTAAGTTTCTCTTTTTCACATTTGTCACCAATACTCAAAGGATTCTTGCCCTGATCTGAGGGAGAGAGCTTTGTTCTAGATGCAGGCTGGTGCATGTGATCTGCTACAATTTCTGGGATTTATAGCACTGCCACTCGGGCAGGTGCTTATCCCTTCAGAGGACCGCTAGCAAACTGTAGTCAGGGTTTAGCCTACTAAGCCATTTTTTCTAATTGATACCCATGCACAAGTAGATGTATTTTTAATATGCTACTGTATTAGCAAGTTTTACTTGAAACACGAAGTGTCAAGTTTTGAAAGAAGAGGTCATTATCTTGGGCCACATCCCAAATTATTCAAAACAAGCCATGGCAGGTATAGGAGAATTATTTTTTGGGATTCCGGTTGACAAAAGATACATTCTGAGAGAAGGCCTTGATTGTATGGGGTATAGGTGGTATATTCTGAAAGAATAATTGCACGCTACTAAAGACAGATTCTCCCTCTCTCAAATTAAACCAAACTCTTTAAGCACAACTACTTAAGCATGTGCAGTCTAGATTAGCTTTGTAAATAAGACCTCAAAGTTTACTTGGGACAATCACTTGTGTAAGGTGTGAGTCCAACAGATAACGATATGGTTACCACCACAATAAGAACCACCCTGAACCAATCATGGAGAAGGTAGCAGCACTATGCTCTCAAGAACAGGTGCAGAGTTACCTCTGAGATGGCCTGGAGAAGTTCCCTTGTGATGACATAAGTACCTACTATAGGCTATTATGAATAAAAGGGGAGGTATATATAACACTCAAAGACATTTAAAAATATCAGGAACACTAGATAGACCTATGACTATCACTAAGCAAGAAGCCACTATTTTATTCAGTCTCAAGGCTAGGAAAAAGGCGGAAAAACACAGTTTTCATTGGCTCAAAGGAGAAATGTTATGTGACTAACCAGCCATTATATAGATGCTCCTCCTACAGATGGAGGATGGGCAATTAAGTCTCAGTGTATCTTAGAGGACTCATTCCTTGGGGCTGCCCTTCTTGTATTTTCAATTAAAGCTCACCTAGATTGTGGTAGAAAGCCCATGCTCTTAGTCTGTCTCCTGAAAGGCAGACGTGTATCTAAATCCTACCTGTGGCATTGACAGACTATGTAGTTTGTGCAAATTCTGAAATTCTCCAAGGTTTTGTTTTCTGATCTGTAAAATGGCACTGATAAAAGAACCTATGCTATCAGGTTGTAAGAGAATAAAATATGTGAAAAGCTTAGCACACTGCTAAGACCCATAACGATTTTTTTCAATAAAACATAACAGCTGCTACTACTGTCATTACGGCCTGATCATAATTTGGCCATCCAGGAATATTTTCCTACAGAGGGGTAAGGCAATGATTGGAAAACATTAGCATCTATCACCATTGAATTTTAATTTCTCCTCAATGACAATGCTGGAACTTTAGGTTATATTTCAACCTCATATAGGTTTAACTAATATGAATTATCTTCTCTGCTGACTTATTTTGAGGGATGTTGACAAAAATTGAGTTTCTGGCCCTTCAATGTCATTACAAATGACTAACCACAACATTCAAATTACCTAAATCAAGTCTGGCCCAGGTTTTAGCTCTGGTATAAGTGTAATTTATGTTGTCTCATGCTTCAGTGTACCCCATCTCCCCCCAAAAGAGGTTAATTGAACACAGGAGAATGGGGAAGTAACAATACCATGTTTTTAAATCCCTTTCCATTGGTTAGAGTTTTGTTAATAATTTTCAGCAGCTTAGTGAAATTTAAATTTATACACAAAAATCTGTGCAAACTCAATAATCTTGCAACCTTATTTTTAAAAAAAACTTATGTCTGGGGGCACCTCAGTGGCTCAGTCAGTTAAGCTTCCGACTTCAGCTCAGGTCATAATCTCACAGTTCGAGAGTTTCACCCCCACGTCGGGCTGATAGCTCAGAGTCTGGAGCCTGCTTCAGTTCAGATTCTGTGCTTCCTTCTCTCTTTGCCCTCCCCCAGTCATATTATGTCTGTCTGTCTGCCTCTCTCTCTCTCTCTCTCTCTCTCAAAAATAAAGATTAAAAAAATTAAATCATATGTCTGCTTCCCATGGGCAGAAAAGCACAAAACTTGCCCCAGATTTCCATGGCAGAGAGTGCTTCAAAGTGATGTTCAAATGGAAGCGCAAATTCAAATACTCATTTCAATCATTTTTTAATTCTGCTTTCCCTTCACAGTGATAACAGTTCCATTTTCAACCACTCCTTTCGGTCATGCACTACTGAGTTTTAGAATAGATAGTAACTTTGTGTGGTTCATTTAATTCTGGTGGTAATAAGTCCATTGCATCTTGACAGCTATCTTTCTACCAGATTTCCCCTTTTGAAAGTAAAATCACCCAAATCCTCCCATTCAACTCTCCAAAATTAAAGAACCTGGCTGTTAGGGATTTTACGCATTGTTATGCCACGTTACAGTCACACATCTATGAAGCTTCTAAGATCAGATAATAAATCTAGCAAACTAATGAAAACTAAAGAAATAAGATAAAAGTAAAGTCTTTATAACTGCCTGACACCAAGTTGCTTGTGTTCTTGTTGTTATATTGAGTTAGTAGAGAGGAGGGAAGACATATTCCAGGTCTGTGCTGTCAACACCTTCATGTGTAAAGCTTGGTCGAAATGAAAAATTTCCTCATGATCATGCTAACAACTGAAAGAATAACCGAAACATATATGTTCTAGAAAAAATGCAATTTTTAAAATTTTTTATAAAGTGCATATTATAAATTAACTATAGTGAGATAGCAGTACTCTACTAAAATCTGAAATACAACTCCTCATTATAATAAATGAATGCTCCCCACACACACAAAAAACCAAAAACAAAAACAAAACAAGAACAAAAAGAAACAAAAACAGATGCAAGAAGACAAAAAATTTCAGCACATGTGCAGAACTTCCTGTATGAAATGTATGCTGGATGAAGGCAAAACCTCTTTCCCAAGGACTTTTCACAGGCATAGTTTTATAGGGAAAAGTAATAGGCCTGTTCTTCCAACATGGTCACAGTCCAATCCTAATTCTGGAAATCTGATGCTTCCTTTCTCCAATTTTGTTTTTAAGAGAATTAAGCACAAAGTGTTATAACTACATAAAATAAAACCTTGAAAAATTCTTTTATTCAAACCTTTAAAGATTCTTGTATTCAAATCTTTGTCTTTCTCCCTAAGCCTATATCCAGATCCCTAGAATCTCCCAGATGGCAGACTGTACTCTTCAATGAAGAACAGTACTCTCCAAAATTCAACACTCATTCAGAATAAAGTTAGCAGATTGTTTGAGGCATGATGTTACCAGTCCTTAAAATGTCTGAAGAATAACTGTAATCAAAATATAAAGCAAACCTCAGGGGAAAGGATGACAGGACTAGGACAGTAAACTAGCTTAAAAAGCCATCCTCCATGTAGCAACCAACTTTGAGTTAAGAACAAACAGCGGAAAGACTAAGAGAGCAACTCCATAAATCTGCATTGAGATCCACTATCACCTTCTGATATATCAACCACCAACTTAACAAATTCACAACTATATTAGGGATACTCAATAAAGTGTGCCCTTTGAAAATTTTAAGCAGTGTCTCATAGATTTGTTTCAAGAAAAAGGAAGAGGCTCTACACTCCCATTAATCGGGCAGTGGTACTACCTTACACTTTCTTGAGATAAAATATCTCTTGCTTCTGAAACTATAATCTTCTGTCCCTGGAATACCCCCTCGGTTATTCCAAACACCTAAATCAAATAACCTACCTGATGATTCAAGCTTGTATTTAATTAAATTAGTTAGGGTTAGGAGAGAATGAAGCTCCCTTCACCTAAGCTGATGATCATCAGGAGAGAGAAAATGAGAAGGAAAAATAGAGACAAAGACACTGAGACAAAGACAGAGGTTCAAAGCCCCCCCTAAAATCAAATGAATTCAGATTTCTCCCTCATAGAAAAGATAATATACCTTCTGATAGCTATTTATTTTGTATTAGGCCAGAGAGTAAATACAGAATATCATAAGGTAATTATAAGGGAAATCAGTATACCATTTTTTTCTTCAAAATAATCAAAAGACTTTCACGGTTATTTAATCATTATGGCTAAAGTGATAACCTAGGCTTTAGGTTGAGACATCCAAACTGGACTTGAATTCTGGCTCCATCATTGAACAGCTGACTAAATGAAGCAAGTTTCTTAACTTATGTGAGCCTTACTATGCTCAGCTATATATCGTATGTGGTAAATTAACTCCGTTAGGCAAAAATAGATTAATGAGGTAATATCTAACACATAAGTACTAGTCACTCTATATGTAAAAATATAGATTCATTAATAAAGTGTGATGAATTACAGACCTTTCAGTCCCTGCATCTCAAAGATTCATTTGTCTACAATACTTCCATTTTACTTCCCAAATCAGTAGAATCTGGAATATATCATTTTAAAAACCAAATGATGAAGGAAATTGTTATTTTACCATGGAGAAATTATTTTCTCCGTGATAAAAAGGCAGAACTTCAATATAATTAAAAAGAACCTCTTATATACCATAATTATTAGACACATGAAAGACTTTTCTTTCTTCAGACACAACATGAAAATAACCTTGAACAGCAACAATAGCATACTTCAGTAAATCAAGATTAAATTATTTTAATTACCTTACACCATCTTACACACTCAACCTTCTTAAATTAATTTTTAAGAAAGTATATTGTAGAAAGTGGCTTGAATAATTAAAACTATGCAAGCAATACGATTGATGCCTTCAATGAAATGATTGATTTTTTGGAGTCATTGCTTAGATATGTACAAAAACAAATACAAATTTGAAGAAACACATTCAAGTTCTTACTTAAAAGATGGTAGAGAGTATTCTTAACCTTTCCTAATAATTCTTTGGACAGGCAACTGCCTTTTTCAAATAGGATTTCATTTACACATTTCAATTTAGAACCCAGAAAACATTATTTTTGAAACTGTATTTTGTGTTATGAAGGATGATGTGATAAAAATATCATACATATATAGCAACAATAAATTACCAACCATAGAAAAAGAAATGAAGAAAACCACATAGCTCTGGAGCATGGATTGCACCACAAAGCTTTTTCCACCTTGAGTGGTCACAGGATTTGATATTCCAGAAGATCTACTCATATTCCATGTAAATACCTTTAGGCTTTACATTCATGTCCATTATTAATGGTAAAAAAGTAGCATATAATAAACATACAGAAGTTCCAGGTAGGTGTTTTAAGTCTGTTATCCATTATTCTTCACATCCAGCCTTTAAGATTGGTTATTTCCCCTATTCAAATGAAATATCTACATAATGAATTTCAACAGCTCATCCAAGGTCACATAACTAGTAATGTGGAAGACTGGGATTCAAACCCCAATAGCTCAATCTGTGTCTCAGGTCAGTTTCCCTAAGAGTAAAGCCTAAGAGGTGTGTCCTCTGGCATTGATTACCTGGATGAGTAAAGATTTTCAAAAGGTGAAAAGATAACATAACAGAACAAAAATGGTTCCTAGGGAGAGCTCTGCGGCACAAACTGTACCACAGAGGCAGACTTTTCTTGAGGCAGGTGGCATTCTGTTTTTACCTGCATGTTAGGCACATGGTTGTTGACGTTCAGGGGGAGGGACCAGGGACAGGAGCTTCATGAAGGGACAGGGTGCATATTACCCAGTGGTAGGGGTGAGGCCAAATTAATATATAGGAGAAGAGAGAAAATATGTAACATTCAGGGACAGGGGGGAAAACCCTACTGAGGAGGTTAGAAATGTGAGAGGGTGTTGCTGAATGACAGGGTGAATAAAACTCAGATTTAGGAGAAGAATCTCATTGTTCTTATGACAGTTTGGGGGAGATAAGCATTTGTTAGCCACTGGCAGCCAAAACACTAATTGGTAAATAGCAGAACTCCTATTGGAGAGAAGCTGGACCAGGCTCCAAGAAGATTCCACAGTCTCTGAATTCCATTACACTATGTTGCTTCTTCCGCATGCTACAATGTGGGATGTTGAACTGAATTAATATCCTGTCAACTTCCTGGAGCAAGGACTCCCTATCTTACCTCCTCTGGTTGAGGCATTCTGATTGTATCCTTCTTTTATGGAGATTGAAACTTAAACTCGAGGACTTTTTGGGCTACCCATATCCTCAGAGATCAGGATCTCCCATCCCAATACAGGCAGACTTGTATAGTTATTATACAATTTCATACAAGGCTGAAGATGTCTCATGCCTATGTATGTAGTGCATACTCACAATCTGTCTCATTTCTTTGTGAACCCACTAAAACATCCTAGTCTTATTTGAAAACTACAAAAGTGTGTTTGTAAATAGTGATAATACACTGTTTATACATAAACTCATAATGCAGAATTTTCTGGGGCTACTCAAGTTACATAAGATTCATTTATGTGACAAATTTTAATACAGATTTACATAACCAAAAAACGGGACTTTTCTTAAGTATGGAAGATGGGTAAACTGACCATCTATTTTCCCTTCTTACTCCTCTGCTTATAAGCCATGGGTTTGAATATTCCTGGAATTTATTTTTATGAGCCAAAATTGTTCCTGAAAATGTCCTTCTAGGTGTTGAAACCAAAAAAAAAAAAAAAAAAAAAAAAAAAAGACACTGACTTCTCTGACATCTTCCACACCTCTCTCCTCTCCATTCACAGACATGGGAATCTTTACTCTCTTGTTTGAACAACTGATGTCCCTCACATTCCACAAAGGATCTCTTTCTTATGCATCTGAGCAACCAAGCACTTAACATTATTTCCTGGCATTTCTCAGGTTCTTAGTAAATATTAATTAAATTAATTTGCATATCCTTCTTTGCTATTAAACCAAGCAGTTGTCAAATTATTACTCTTGCTGGTTCTCAAAATGTCATTTATAGCTCAGGACCCTTGGGTTCAGGAAACTGAACTTCTCCAGAAAGAGGAGAATAAACTACAGAAGATGGAGCACCTCCAGCATAACTACCCACTTCTGTCCCCTTACCGCACAATCCTGGACTACTGGGCAGAGCACAGGATTCCATAATGTACTCTAGGGCAGGGAGTGGGGGGCAGAGAGGAATCTATGGATGAATGTACAACCCCTGTAAGAGAGGCCCTTGGTCAACTGGGTCAATTTAACAAAATAAAACAAAACAAAAAACAAAAACAACTATGACTGTCTTCCTGACTCTAGTCTTTGTCCAGAAATTTGGGAACAGCAAGTAACATCTCCCAGCATCCTTCACTTGCAGGCACTCAGAGCTCAAATCAGCAGAAAAGTCTTAGTAACAATGATTATTTGCTACAACTTTTGGTCTTATTAATAGTTCATTCACTCTCCTCTTTGGGACTCCTGACCTAAAGTCATATGAAAAGTCAGCTTTTATGTTCATCTCTAATTAGCTGGAGCCTGTCCTATCCAGTCCCTGGTTTTATGAATCTGGGTTTCCCTGAGCTATGCATTCCAACAGAGCTGTTTTCATCTGAGGGGCTTATTCCAACAGTATTGCTTGCTCCAACACCAGTAGGGAGAATTCTTCAAAAAATGCTTCTGGTAATTAGTTTCACATAATACTGCTGTGTTGTCATAAGCTCACTGCCTCATCATTGAGAGAATAAAAAAAAACCAACAAAACCTTCAAAACCTAACCACAGAATTATGTTAATCATTTTATTTACATAAACAACATAAATTAAGCAGGCTCCCTATAAAGAGGATATCATATCATCTCCCACAAAATCAAATTCCTAATCATCCAGTAGGGAGTTGGGCTGGAGCAAGGCAGGGCCTGATCTTGCTATGTGCTTGTGGCCACACGCCTCCCTCATTTGGCTGCAGCCCTGTCCAGCTACCTCCTGAGCTCCACTGAGAGGTGACTGTTTGTTCAGGGTTGCTCAGTTATAAAGCAAGCACACTTACTCTGAAGTCATTCTTCTCATGTCACTATGCTTTGCTTCACTACAGATGAGGATTAAGGGACTCATCATCACCAATGGCTTATCTCCCTCTTTCTGCCAGTTTGTCTTGTATGTGTTTTTTATTGCCAGGAAACAACACCACCGACAAACCAGAAATACAGTCTGTATTCAGTGGAGGACTTCTTTTCCACCAATCCATTCTTCTCTTCCACAAACTCAAGCTCAATGCCAGTAAGGCATCACAGACCTCTGTTTATAGGTACTGTGGTCACTATTTATCTTCAAACCATTCTATTTTCCAAGAGTCTGTGCACCCTCCCCCTGACCCTCCAACCCAATGTGCTTATTACAAAACACAGCCAGAGAATCCTGATGACATTTATAGAGTGTACTATGCTTGCACACATCAAAACACTGAATCAATTCCATTCTCACTTGGTCTTCCACTTAGCATTCTGTCTAGCAACTCTTATTTTCCTAAACATCACTTCTTTGGGATAAATACTGTACATTCAACATCTGGAAGGTTACAGGTAGACAAATGCTGGTGATTTTTTGAAAGAACAATTCACATATTTCTTCCAGAATTTAGCCTTTGTTTGGTACTAATGGGATTCATCCAATGATCCACCATGGTACAACTTAGACTTAAGAATGAGTGTAAGGTCCAAATGCTGGCCCTGCAACTTGGTGTTGCTGTAAAGGGATAAAGAACAGAGAGGAGCCACAGATAAAAAACATATAGGTCTTGTGTTATATAGGTCCTGAGCATATTTTTTAAAAATCTGTACATTTTTAATTTAATGAGGTTGTCATGAAGAAGCAGGATCTGAGAGTGGCTAGTGATAAGGATCACCTGGGTGGCTCAGTTGACTGAGTGTCCAGCTTCAGCTCAGGTCATGATCTAACTGTTTGTCAGTTTGAGCCCCGCATCAGGCTCTGCTGACAGCTGGCTCAGCGCCTGGAGCCTGCCTTCAGATTCTGTGTCTCCTTCTCTCTCTGACCCTCCCCTGCTCACATTGTCTTTCTCTCTCTCTCAAAAATAAATAAAACATTAAAAAATAAATAAATAAAAGTAGCTAGTAATAAATTTCTATTCTCTTAATATCTGAAAGTGCATAGTTGTTGGCCCCAAAACAAGTCTCATCTGTTTCTTTGTTTTACTTGCTACACTGATCATAAAAAATAAAACTTTACCAATGATTACTATAGGATTACAACTAGCCATATTATGACTCTATAGACTGTTTTTCATATATAGATTGTTTTACTCAAATATAGTCAAATATTTTATGAATTCAATAGCAGACAAACATGGCTCCATTTTTGGTTATTTGGTATTTTTGGTTGTTTTACTATTTGTCAGCCAATATGATTTTAATTCTTTTAAAAGAAGTTTGTGATATTAGCTTGTCTCCAGCAACTAAAAGAAAATCATGTTTAAAAAAATATCACCATCTATTTTATTAAAATAATAAAGAAAACCAGGACAGAGTAAAACTATGCCAGGCAGGAGAAAAAACGAGCACCGGAAAGTAAAAGACCCATTTTGACAACCCAAGTTATATTTACTCTGTATAAACTCGTGTTGAACTCAGTGGCAAGTGCTAGAAAGGAACCAAGAAATCAAAGTCAATGAAGTTTTTTTTTAAATTTAACCATTTATACTCATGTTAAAGATTATTTTAGACATCTGAAACAAAAACCACCATAAACACGTGATTATAATGTTTTACAGAATGTTTTACAATGGTCAGGTGAGCTCAAGATTATGATGAAGTTCCCAATTCTTATGAAATACTGATGTTGGACTGCCAATAAAAACATGTGTTTTTTTCCCCTCTGTCTTGAGTATACTATTAAATAGTTCCATCTCTTTTGGTAAGTTACTTGACTTCTAGAAGCCTAAATTTATACATTCAGAAAAAGAAAGGGCTGGGTAGAAAGACCCACTGAAATCTGAAATGTTATGATTCTAAGAAGGTTCTTAAGGTTTATACTACTGATACGTGGCCACCGCCCCTGTCTGTCTTCTCAGCTTGTGACTACCACCACATCCTCCCGGCAGCGTGTGGAGATATCTAGATCCTTGGTCTCTGCCTTTGTGTCCCGCACCGTCTCGGCTTCACTTCCTCCCCTAGTCAGCCTAGTATCCAAGATCCATGATTTCAGTCATTGTGTGACCATAATCATGGCATCCCCATTCCAACTGGGCAACACTGTACCCACAAATTTCTTTAATTTTTATTTTTCCTCCTGAGAAAAGGTTCCTTGCAAGGGTGCAAATTTGAGAAAATGGTAGGTCTTGATAATAGAAAATCCCAACCTAATTCCCTTAAAATATTGCATCATTTACTTAAAAATTTAAAAATCACCTAGATTGTATTATCTTTCCACCTACATGCACACACAAAAAAGTTTAAGAAAAAAAAAAACACTGAGGCAAAGCATCTACTTCTCATTATTTAGATAGAGCATTTAAGCACATATTTAAGTACCTGAGATACATATAAACCACAGTATGAGGCCACGAAACACATGCAAACCTTGCCTTTAACTTGTTCACCTTCAGAAAACAAGCACGAAGTGCAAGATTCAACCATTCTCTGATACTATCTAGGAGTCACATAAAGTAATTAATTATAAATACCCTTCTTTAAGTTCAAACTATTTCCTAGCTTGGTTTCCACCTCTTAGCTTCTACCCCACTGATAGAAGCTTTTATCTATAAACTAAAACAATGACTGTCGTTCAGGAAATTTGTCATTTTTAAAATAACTTCTAGTGGGAGACACCTAGCTTCTATTTTACTGTAATGAAAAGTGAAAAACATTTGGGGGTAATATGAAGGATTTGCTTAGCAGAGAATTGGAAAAGCAGTTTAAAGGAAAGATAAGCTAATTTTAATAGAGCTTCCAAGATCTTTTCTCCCTTTGTCACTTAGTAACAAAAGACTGATTTTACCCAACATATAGCCCAGGAAAAAAGTAGGCAAGTCCCAGCTGCCCTTTTAGCTGGACACAGCCATTCTGTTAAATCCTCTTGGACCACGATGGCAAGGGGTTAGCAGAATAGAGAGCTGGAAAGAGATGGGGTCCCTACTGACAGGACCAACTTAGCCATTAGGCACAGTGGACACAATGCCTAGGATCCATGACACTTTTAGGGACCCACAAACATTTTTAAATATATTTTAAGATAAAAACTTAAAATGGACAGTTACATGCAAAAGAATGAAACTGAACCACCTTCTTATACTATACACAAAAATAAACTGAAAATGGATTAAAGATCTAAAAGTGAGACTTATAACCATAAAAACCCTAGAAGGGAGCACAGGCAGTATTTTCTCTGACATTGAATGTATCAACATTTTTCTAGATAATGTCTCCTGAGACAAGGGGGCTAAAAGCAAAAGTAAACTACTGAGACTACACAGAAATAAAATACTACACAGCAAAGAAGTCAATACAACTAAAAGACAATCTATGTAATAGGATAAAATATTTGCAAAGGACACAGGTGATAAAGAGTTAGTGTCCAAAATATATAAAGAACTTGTACAGGAAACCCCCCAGAAATGATTAAAAAGGAGACGACATGAACAGACATTGCTCCAAAGAAGACATACAGATGACCAACAGACACATGAAAAGATGCTCCATATCACTCAGTATCAGGGAAATGCAAATCAAAACCATGAGGTATATCACCTCACACCTTCCAGAGAGGTAAAAAAACAAACAAACACCCCAACCTCAAGAAACTACAAGTTTTGGTGAGAATGTGAGGAAAAAGGAATTCTCTTGCACTGTAGGGGGGAATGCAAACTGGGGAAGCCACTGTAAAAAACAGTATGGAGGTTCCTCAAAAAGTTAAAATAGAAGTACCCTATGATCCAGTAATCACACTACTGGGTATTTACCCAAAGAATATAAAAACACTAATTTATAAGGATATATGTACCTATATGTTTATAGCAGCATTATTTACAATAGCCAAATTATGGAAGAAGCCCAAGCATTCATCGACTGATGAATGGATAAAGAAGAAGTGGTAGACATACAATGGGAAATTATTCATCCATAAAAAAGAATGAAATCTTGCCATTTACAACAACATGGATACAGCTAGAAAGTATGACTGTAAGCAAAATAAATCAGTCAGAGAAGGAAAGATAAATATTATATGATTTCACTCATATGTGGAATTTAAGAAACAAAACAAATGAGCAAAGGAAAAGAAAAAGAGAAGCCAAGAAACAGACTCTTAACTATAGAGAACAAACTGATGGCTATGGGAGAGGAGGTGCATGGTGAAATGGGTAAAATAGGTGATGGAAATTAAAGAATACACTTACCATGATGAGTAAGCAGTACACTATATGTTATGTAAACTAGAATTAAGATTTAAAAAGCATAAAAAATATACTCATTTTTATAACAGTCGCAAAACATACATAAATACACACATACACACATAAATCTACACACATACACACACAAACATCTATATATACACATATATACTTGGGGGAAGGAGCTGATGAAGATAAAAGTACATCAGACTCATGCAAGGAATAATACAACTTGCTTGTTGATCAATAAAGAATCAACCAACTTGTAATTTCCTACCTCTAGGTATATCTTATGTAAGAGAAATAAATGTATATCCTGTTTAAGGCATTGTAATTTGGAGTTTTCTGACACATACCAAGAAACTGAATCTTAGCTCATTAAAGTGGTAAGCTTTACAGGCAGGTATTCACATTGATTTATGAAAGGTACACAGATAATTGGACCAATACCGTGTATTAAAAAAAACCACATCAAATACCACATATGTACCACACCTCCTTTAATCTGACTAGGCTGGTAGCCTTTGCTTTAGCTTCCAAAAATGAAAACTGGGAGTACTCTTAGCTATCAGACTCTGTCCTTTCCTTTCCTAGCCAACCACATGTTACAGACATACATGTCTGGGTTCCCCCAAAGTTCATATGTTGAAACCCTAACCCTCACTGAGAAGGAATTAGGAGATAGAGCCTTTGAGAGGTAATTAGGTTATAAGGGTGGAGCCCTAATGAGATTAGTGCCCTTATAAAAAGAAACACCCACAAATTTATGGCCAACTAATCTTTGATAAAGCAGAAAAGAATATCCAATGGAATAAAGACAGCCTCTTTAACAGATGGTGCTAGAAGAACTGGACAGCTAAATGAACATGGACCACTTCCTTACACTATACACAAAAATAAACTAAAAATGGGTGAAAGATCTAAATGTAAGACAGGAAACCATAAAAATCCTAGAGGAGAAAGCAGGTAAAAATCTCTTTGACCTTGACTGCAGCACCTTCTTATTCAACACATCTCTGAAGGCAAGGGCAACAAAAGCGAAAATGAAATGTTGGGACCTCATCAAAATAAAAAGCTCCTGCACAGCGAAGGAAGCAATCTGCCAAAGTAAAACAGAATGGGAGAAAATATTTGCAAATGATGTATCAGATTTAGGACTAGTGTCCAAAATCTGTAAAGAACTTATCAAACTCAGCACCAAAAAACCCCCAAATAATCCAGTGAAGAAATGGGCAAAAGACAGAGTAGACACTTTTCCAAAGAAGACATCTAGATGGCTAACAGACACATGAGAAAATGCTCAACATCACTCATCATCAGGGAAACACAAACTAAAACCACAATGAGATATCCCCTCACACCAGTCAGAAGGTCTAAAATTAATAACTCAGGAAACAACAGATGTTGGTGAGGATGCTGAGAAAGAGGAGCCCTCTTGCACTGCTGATGGGGATGCACACCAGTGCAGCTGCTCTGGAAAACAGTATGGAGACTCCTCGAAAAGTTAAAAATAAAACTACCCTATCACTCAGCAATAGCCCTACTACGTATTTATCCAAGGGATACAGGTGTGCTGTTTTAAAGAGGCACATGCACCCCAATGTTTATAGCAGCACTATATGGTATGGAAAGAGCTCAAATGTCCATTGACAGAGGAATGGATAAAGACAATGTGGTGTGTATGTACACACACACACACACACACACACACACACACAATGGAGTATTACTTGGCAATCAAAAAGAATAAAATCTTGCCATTTGTAACAATGTGGATGGAACGAGAGGGTATTATGCAAAGCAAAATTAGTCAGATAAAGAAAATATCATATGACGTCACTCATGAGGAATTTAAGATACAAACAGATGAACATAAGGGAAGGGAAGCAAAAAGAATATAAAAACAGGGAGGAAGACAAAATGTAAAAGACTCTTAGAACAAACTGAGGCTTGCCAGAGGGGCTGTGGGTGGGGAATGGGCTAAATGGTAAGGAACATTAAGGAAGATGCTTGTTGGAATGAGCACTGGGTGTTATACACAGGAGATGAATCACTGGAATGTACTTCTGAAAACATTACTGCACTATATGCTAACTAGGATGTAAATTTAAAATAAACAAATAAATAAATTCAGAATTATGAGTGAATGAGAAAACAAACAAATTAGTAAATAAGGAAGAAGTACCATGTCTGTCCTCTCAGCCTGCTCTCCATCCCATAGGGATACAACCCAAGTGACCAGAAAGCAGGCTCTCACCAGACGCTGGCTCTGCTGTTGTAAAAGTAAAACTCAAAGCTCAGGTCTGGGCCGCCTACGGTCACTAGGAATGGCCCCCCCATTTTCATAAAAAAGGGTTGTTACTAATTGCTACACAGGGTGAGTGAAAATGCATGAGCAAGTATGCATGTTAACATTTAAATACTATATGTCAGGTATGTCTTCCTCACAGGATGCCTACTCCCCTTTCAAGTCTATCCTTGAAAATCCTTTTAATAGGTCACTAGAATAAAAGACTATGCAGGGAAAATGGGCACATTCTCCAATTTTCAGGTCTATTCTTAAGGAGGAAAGTGGATATGTAGGAATTACTACAATGATAAACGGAATTAAGCTAACAGTACTGTGCTCCTAATTCCTATCTTTAAGAATGAGTTTTCAGAAAACTGTAAAATATTTATTTTATAACTAATATTATATACAATGTATACTATACTTTAACGCATGTTATACATATGCATTTATACAGGTACCCACATACCTAGACTTATATATACATGCATGTATCCATGAATGATTTTGATATGAAATCATTTTTTAAGGTATCACAATTTTGAGATGTGTCAGTCTATAAAGGGGTTAAATCTAGAACAGAGATATGCTTGTGCTGTACTTTATACTTCACAGTGCCATCTTCTGACTACCAATAGAAGTGTAGTTCCAGTAAAACATCAGCACTTAAACTCCTAAGGAAAATCTGACTTCTTATTAGGTCAGTCCTCAAGATAGACATCATTCAAATGATGAGACTGTTGCTTTTCACATGTTTAAAACAAATGGAGATTCTATTTATGACATGGGGATATTGTGGGGGTTTGCACACAAACAGGGCACTGAATCCTGCAGCTCAGGCATCCCTGTGTATAACACAAGTCCCTTTTTTGTGCTAGTCTGCATTAGGTTCTCAACGGCTTTGTTTCTGAGCTACTTCCCAAAGCCCAACACCACAAATGTCGGGGTTAACTCTTACTGTCTGAGAATCCCGACCTTAAAGTGTAAGCCTATTAAATCACAGGTTCGGATTTCATCTCTACCCTTCAGTAATTTTGTAACTTTAGAGGTAGTAACTTCTCTAATCCTTAATGTTCTTTCTAATCTACTAAATACCTTCATGAGGTATGGAAAAGCATTAAGTTACGCTAGAGAACTGTGTAGCACAATTCATAAATGTAAACAAACTTTAATCACTGTTATAAATGCTAAAAATGAAATTATGAGTCTGAGCAGCTGAAACAGCTACCTGGGATCACACAGGTGGACGGTGCAGCAATTAGGTCAGTCTGATTCCCACCACGCACTCCTACGCCCCGCAGTGAAAATTCGGATGCCATTTGGAGCCAGGCAATAGAACACTGAAGTTCACTGGTTTTGACTTTGGAAAACAACATCCACAAGCAAAGGCAATATCATACAACTATGATTATTTTCTTCCACGATGAAAGCAAAATACACCACACATTATTTTAGTTAGAACTTTGGTTGTGAGTTTAGGGGATACCTCAGAGCACATTACATTTTTCTTTCCTTCTCTCAGTATATAAATCAGAAGCCATGTAGATGAGAGGGACGCAAGCAGACACTGGCTCATTCCAGTGCTTTACATCACACGCTAGGAGGCGCTGTAGCATAGTAATTAAGAGCATGGGCTCTAGTGCTATTTGTCCTTGGAATGTAGAATCCACTTACCTGCTTATAACTTTGGAAGGGTAACCTAACCCCTAAATGCCTCAGTTTCCACATTTACAAACTGAAGGCAACATCTGGAAACACCTCACACGTTTATTATGAGGCTTAATCTGGTTTAAGGTTTTCTGCAATTATCTTTTGATTCCTTTGTTATTCCAGAACTAAAACTGCAGAGAGGAAAAGAACTGCCACAATATGGCTCGCGTAGTTGTACATTAAGTTTAGTCCAGAAAATTAACCCAGAATATTGTTTTTCCACATGTTCAAAGGATGTTCTGCTAAGGCAGGTGGGGGTGGGGGTGGGGGTGTGTGTGGTGGGGGTGTTCAAAAGCTTTTTTGCCAGACTGAATATTACTTTTACTTCATATGAAAACTCTAATTTCCTGCACAAAGTAAAAAAACTGTAAGCGTTTGCACAGCCTTATTCGTAGGTCCTGGTTTTCAGTGCATCTTTGTCATTAAACTTGAAGCGATAATCACAGGGCAGGGTACAGTTAAGTTTTCATTCTTTTCAAAGCTTCTAAGATTTCATCTTATTCTTCAGGACTTCCTAAATAGAGTGTGCTCCTTGATAAATGCATGTAATACTATTTTATATCTTAGATTGACTATTTTCTCAGCCATTTGCAATTTTTTTTAATGAGGCAGAGAATTATTTTCATGTAACTTGATTGATAAAATGCAGCCTGCTACATGACAAGATATTCACTTATTAAATTTATATACATGTAAGACTATCTGGGTGGCTTACTAGGTTAAGGGTCCATCTTCAGGTCAGGTCATGATCTTGCAGTTTGTGAGTTCAAGCCCTGCATCGGACTCTGTGCTGACAGCATGGAGCCTGGAGCCTGCTTCAGATTCTGTGTCCCCTCTCTGTCCCTCTGCCGCTCTCTCTCTCCTTCTCTCTCTCAAAAATAAACATTAAACAAATTTTAAACGTATATCCAAGTAAAAATTGGCAGGTTTTTTTTGTTTCTTGCCAAAGTATCACCATATTTCTATCCCCCCGATTTCAGCCGCAATGTGCACATTGAGTAAATGCTGAAGATGTCAAAGTGTTTGAGACTATAGTTCTCAAATACTGGAGCAGTGCTTTCCAAGGTTTCATGTACACTGGAAGCATCTGAGGTCCAGGTTAAAATAAAAATTCCTTGCCCCCCCTTCCTTAAGGGATCTAATCTAGCATGGTCTAGCGTAGGGACCAGAAAGTGGCCTTTTTACAAGCATCCCAGGGTATTCTAATTTAGGTACAATGAGGAGTATACTTTGAAAAACATTGATCTGAAGACGTTTTTATTATTATTTTGGAGAGTGTGCATGTGCATGTGTTGAGGAGGGACAGGGAGGGTACAGGAGAGAGCAAGAGCAAGAGAGAATCTTCAGAAGGCTCCATATTCATCACTGAGCCCGAGAGCAGAGCCCGATCCCATGACTCTAGGATAAAGACCTGAGCAAAAATCAAGAGTCAGATGCTCAACTGATTAAGGCACCCAGGTGCCTCTGAAGACATTTTCTACAGAGGAATAGGACTATTAGCTGGCAAACTTTTGTGTTTATTATAAAGGCTCCAATTTGGCTGATCTTCAGACTAATGAATTTCTTGGGCTGAGTTCATTGATTTCTTAATGTCAGATCACTTTTATCTTTTAGTTTTTCATATATTGTAATTGAGATATATCTGGTACATGACATTAGTTTCAGGTATAATTTTAAGAATATTTTTATTTTATTTTATGTTTTATCTATTTTTGAGAGACAGAGAGAGACAGTGCGAGCAAGGGAGGGTCAGAGAGAGAGAGGGAGATACAGAATCCCAAGCAAGCTCCAGGCTCTGAGCTAGCTGTCAGCATAGAGCCTGACACGGGGCTTGAACCCATGAACTGTGAGATCATGACCTGAACCAAAGCTGGCCGCTTAACTGACTGAGCCACCCAGGCGCCCCAAGAATATTTTTAATGTAGCCTGTCCTACCTCATGAAAACAGTTACTTGTGAAGATGGTTTGTTTAGCATTCTCACTTGTATATCACATATTATTTTTCTTCATTGTATATTTATGCAGAAATTGAATTCTATGGCAGTGCTATAAATCTACTCATAAAGCAATTCTCAGAATAAAGGGGTTAAAATCTAATCACTTTCTACCTGGGAGAACATAGGCTAGTCATTTAATATGTCTAAATTAATCACTATCCCTCCTGATAAAGGTATATAAATAAAAACAGTTGCAAGGAAGGGTTAAGTAACAAAGTAAGCACCTAGCACACTGCCAGGGAATTAGTCAGTCCTTAAAAATATTGGCTGAATCTATAACTTACATGTTATATAAAATGACCAACTGAAATAAAGATACATACTACCACAAACAGGATTTGATATTTTGCAATATTTTTCTAAATTGTAGTTTCAAAAAAAGAAAAGTTTGCCCCCTTTTTCATATGAACTTATTTGTAGAATGAGCTCATGTTTCACTCTGTGGCATCTGAAGGAAAAAGCTACATACTCTCAACAATATCAAGCTTCCTCAACCATATTTGCTTCTTGCCAACATGTCACTTCAATTTTTCATGGATTGTCTTATTTCTTTTATAATTCAGAATCTTTTTTTGCCCTCTTTCCTGCCCAATGCTAATGGCTTAGTTTCCTGCAAAGGAACCAATGAATGACTGCAAGCATTAGAGAAGAGCATTAAAAAAACAATAACAAACAAACCAAAAAACTCAACGAAAACTGGAAGGCTAGTGTTAGGGGACTTTCTTCTCCATTCCTACCATCTCTGTCCATCATACCACATTCAGAATCTTAGTATGCCAGGTTTCTTGTTTCCCTTTGCCATTCCAGCCACTTCTCCACCATTCTGCAGAGGTCAGGGCCAAGTTTACTCCATGTGAGAACACTGAATTACTAGAATCCAGAACCCTCAATTTGTCAAAAAAGCATGTTGCTGTTATGTTGTCCTAGTTTAAGACAGATCTCTTTGGTTCTGTCATCCTTAGGTAAACTTGAAACATGAATTTCCTTTAAAGGTATTAATATATTGTGGTAATATATTATATAATATATATAATATAAATTATATATATAATATAAATTATAAAAATATAATTTTAATAATTATATTTAATGTTTAATTATTAGCAACATAATTTGGAGCTTTCAGACCCAAAATAGAAGCTAGGTCAAGTCATACTGGTTACCCTTATTTTTTTGTTCTTGAGGAGGTTACAGGTGTTTAAATCAGTGTTGCTAACTGAGACTGATATGGTCCAGAATTGGCTTTTACTTCAAATCATCTGCATGAACTTAGAATGAACATACACAGTCTCCCTTCAGTTTTATCATCTGTGATAAGGGACGATGAGAGTGAACTCACAATCTCTTCACCAATACCTCTCTCTTGCCCACACCAACATCAGGTGTGTATTTGTCAGGGGCCACTCTTTCTGAAATTAAAGTACACTCTGGTAGGGTCAAATTTCTCTAATCCCCTTCAGTCAGATAAGAATGAAACTATATTGAATTTCTCTGTTCTAGACACAATTCTTTATACACATCATCTTATTAAATACTCTTAAATCACAAAAGCATTGTTATCACCTTTTTCACTGATAGGAAAATGTGGCTAAGAGTTGTTACTTGACATTAAGTCAAATAGCTAATGAGGCTGTTCCAAAGTCTATTTGAGTTCACATCCTTTGTATTTAACCCATGTGACATGGCAAATGCTTCCCATAAACCTTGCTCACTAAGGAGTATTCTGAATATTAGTTGGAAGGACAGGAAATTAGAAACCCTAATAATCATCTGGAGAATAGGCAGGAAGAAGTCACATCCTCCATAAGGACAGGAGATAAGGCTGGTCCAGAATCTGCAATAGCTCTTAACAATGCCTTAGCTCAGATGCAAGGACAATTTTGGAAGGCACAAGTCATTGAATATTCTTGTTCCATTTTTCTCCCAAGGATTAATCTCTGGGCTCAATTTGCTCCCTGCCTAATTCTAGCAAAATCTTAGGAAATATATATATATATATATATGTATGTATATGTATATATATATATAGTACTCTCTATCTATAGTAATAGCTAACATGGCCTAGGATCTCTTAAAGACTATGGAACACAGTCTATGTGCACTGAAATAGTACTTAGGTATAGTTTCTTTAATCCTAATAGCCCTAAATGATAGGCATTGTTATTCTCCATTTTATAGATGAAAAATTAAAGTCTGAATGGTTAAGAACCCTAACCAAAGACAAAGAGTTTGTATTATGTACATGTAGGATAAAACCTAAGACCATGTAACCCTAAAAATGCTATGTAAGTTGCTCACTGGCTATGATGAAAATGTAGAGACAGGTAAAACCAAATGAAATGTAAGCTCACCAAAAAGTTCCAGGTGAACATTTTTAGGAACTCATTATTGTAAGATAGTTGAGTAGGTTTCCTATTGAATAATATCACAGTTACAGCATAAATTTGATAGGTAAGGAATATAAAAGCAAAAACCTAGCTAGGAAGTACATTTATTGGAAACAGTTTCAATGAAAAGATCCCAAAGGCATCAACAATATCACAATAGAACTGAACAATCTTCACAACAGAACTGAAAAATCAACAGGAACCATTAGAGGTGTATTGCTTGAGAGGCAAACTGTATACCAAGGTGAGAACTCATTAATGCTGCTCTGGGTTTTGAAAATGACCTGGATTGCTTTTAAAGCAATCTCACTCTTCAAAAAATAGCTGAATATAGGCAAATAAACAGTGTTCAATTCCCCATTGCTGTAATTTCCTTTGGCTAAAGAGTGTTGCTTTACCAGGAGTATATGTGCTCAGAGAACTTGCTTTGAAAGTACTTCATACTTCACAAGAACTAGAATAATATTGTAGGGACCAACTATACAAATAGAGCTTGATTACTGGGTAGTGATGTAAATGCTGGATCCTTGATCTGGTTTCCTTCTGTAGCCTTAGAGGAACCTGTCACTTTGGACCTCATCTCTAAAATGAAGGGCTTTAGACTAGAACACAACCTTATACTCATAGTATGTTTCTCTATAACAAACTCTTTAAGGTACATTCAAAGAGATTAAAACACTTGAAAGCAGCCCCAAACAAGTCAGACATAATTGCAATGCAATCACTACCTATGGTGTAATGACGTCTCCTAGTGTTTATGAAAGCATTCTCAGAGCTCACTGTTTACTTGGTTGACCTTCAGCTCGCATCTGAATGTGATGGTTTAGATTTTTTGTCTCCTATAATTATGAAGCAAAGTTTGTAGACATCCCAGTAAACATGTGTTCTTTCTTTTGATACAGATTTAACATAATCTATGCCTTATTATCTCCCCATAGGAGCAAATCATACCCTTTCCCAGGATTCACTAGATTAATAGGCATCACACATTCACACACATGCACACAATAATCTATGGCAAATACATATACATACATATTTTTTTTCATTTAGTGCTCAGAATTTCTTGGCAAAACTATGAAGAGTTTATGACAAAATACATGCAAACTAGTTGAAACTAGATGATCTCTACAGTCATTTTCAAAAAGCTTAGGGAATAACTCTTGCATGCAATGATACTTAAGACATAGTTATGTTTCTTCTACATCACTGGTTTTCAAATTGTTCTTAGTAGAAAAAAATCTGTTATATATTTAAAAAAATTAAGAAAAGAAAATATATTTCATAAATTATTAAGAAATTATGAAATCAATTAACAAGCAGAAAATAAAGTTGTTTAATCTTTTATAGCAATCCTCCATATGTAGTTTCAAAGCATCCTTTTATTGACACCTGTGCTCATGGCTTTGATTTGATATTATGCATGTGCTATATATACAACTAAATTTTAAATAGATACACAAGCAGCTAAATATGTACTTTTGTGCTAAATCATATTCTATATGATAAATTATAAACTACAATTTTTCATGGTGTTTGCCATAGCGCACAGCACCATCCAGGCACTTTGCCACAAAAACACTTTTGAAAGAACCAGCTTAGTAATGAGGTAATCCTCATTACTCCTTCTACTGCTTCTATCTCCTTTGCCAATATTTTCTTACTTTTAGATGAGGACTGTGACTCTTGTTCATTTTCTGTCATTCAACTGACTTGTAACCAAGTTTTTATTTATTTTGCTATGTCCTAATCAATCACAGATACAAAAAAACTTGTGAAAATAATCAAAATATATAATACCTATACAAGCTAACTCCTGTTGATCACTTACTACGTTCCAAAAAATACTTGCCAACTCTTCTCCTAAATAAACTCACTCAGTCCTTCTTGCTCAAGTAGTTTTCACAAGTAGTCCTATTTTCTACATAAGAAAACTAGATAGACAAAAAAAGAAATTTACCTAACATCAGATGGTTATCAAGTGCTGCAGGATGTTCAAGTTTATTAAAAAATATGACTTCCTTCATTGTCTTGAAAGTGGAAGTTACTTCTGATACACCTCCATTATTATTATTCACTCTTTTCTCTATTTGTATCTAGAACTTCAAAATGCTTATTGTTATTTATCTAATTTTGTCTTACCCATAACTATTTCTGTGCATGACTGGATTATGAGACATGCATCTGTAACCAAATATCTTATTGTTCTGATGCCTTATGCAATGACTGGCACATTGCAGGCACACTTTTAATGTGTGATAACGAAAATATCAAAGACATCTTCTGAAGGTTATGAAGTTCAAATGGTTTTGTTTTTCCAAAGAAAACTTAGTATTAAATATCTGTTTAATCAGGTTAAATGATTTAGCCCTATTCATTAAAGGGATTTCCTGTAGAAGTCAGTCAAAACAGGCTCTTGAGCACACACACCACACAACTGAGAAAACACTGTATCATTAGAATGACATACCCCTCAGTGATTTCAATGATTTTGCTTCCTGGTAGGTAGGTAATATTCCTCCTTTCAATCACATGAAGTTTGGTCTGGGACAACTGTGGCCAGATCATAAATGTTTGAGGGGTCACTTATTAGTCACGAGGGAAATAAATTTAATCCATAAAGATAATCCCCAAGTAAGTCATTTTAAAAATTGCTACTGGAAATAGGCAACTAGGGTCCAGAATAAAAATTTGAAAAGCCAAAAATATTTGCTTGTTAATATCGTCTTAGCATAGAAAAGACCTGTCTCCAACTCAATTACACAGAAGTGTGCAATTCTTATCACAAAGGAATGTATGTAGGGCCATATAAAGGTATGTGTGGCAAGACTCTGTGTAGGACTAGAGAGAATAAACCCACATTACCTCATATCAACTTGGGGAAGTTCAAGGAAGACTGCTTCCTACATCAAATGTATTTGCTTATTTTTTTAAGCTGCTTATTGTGTTTTTATCATGATTCTAGTCTTTATCCTATACATCAACTTAATTATGAGGTTAGATTAAGGTACAGAGCAAATAAGAGCCTGGAGCATCTTCAATACAGAGTATCATCTAAAAATAGATTCCAAAGTAAACATGTGGTATGACTGCTGATCAGAGGGCCCAGGAGAGACCTCTAAGGTGACTCCTATTGCGAGGACTATAAGCGACCATCTGCTTAAAGTTCTTGCTTGATGGAAAACCACCAGAAGTCAGTAGACCTTCACTTCTCCCCTGCCATGTTTCTCTCCCCATTAAGTCATTTAAAACTCAATAAACCAGAGGCATCAAGAGTAGAATCACAGCATAAAGGAACAGAGGTTCAACAGACTAAAGCACAAGCCTTCCCCAGCACTCCATGGGTCCCTTTTCACCAAGAACTTCTAAAGATTCTTTTTCACCCTACTCTTCAATACCTATACTACTTCTTTCTGAAGTGAATTGCTGGCTGCCTTGGAATAGCAATTTAATACTTCTGCAGAATGAAGCTATTTAAAAAGTATAGTCGTTCTACTCTAAAGCTATTAAACCAACATATGTTTGCTTTCTTTGACCACATTTATTTGTGCACAGGTTAAATGGGTTTCTGCATTAGCTTCATTATTCATAACACGAACTTGATGTTTTGAATTTACTATACTTTCTAAACAGGAGAGACAATATACAGAAAATTTAAATGGCTCCTTTTAACTCTATGGAGCCTACCAGTAAAACAGAGGACAATTCTTGGTTGTTGTTGATGGGGAACATTTAACTTTTTTTCAGGACAAATAAAGTAACTCTGATTGTTGGCATCAATATTGTTTGCTATGGTGAAAATTGTGACATTTTGGGGCTTTAGCATCTAAAGTTATTACAAAGATGTGAAGATGAAGAACAAACAAAAACAGAGAGCTACCAAAAAATTCCTATTTAAAAGATGAAATGGTTTTAGGGTTTTCATCCTTATGAACAGAAAACTATTATATAATAACTATCTTTCTTTTCTTGCTGCATGTGTTTTACTGAACATATTTCTTTTACTATAAAACAAATGAACTTTAGGCCTCTTGGATATACAATAGTACGGCATTAAAGAGCTTTGCCCAGAGAAAGAGATTTTTTTTTTTTGCATGAAGATCTACATTCATCACACTTTGAAAATAACTTGACAATAAAAGTGATAGCATCCAAAGGCTTTAAGAATATCTAGCAACTGCCACCCTCCGCTAACACTTTCAACATACATGTGTGAAATGTCATTTGCTTCATATACAAGACCACTGACTAAGAAACTAACAAAAAGTTGTTGGCTAAACAGCCCACTGCCCCAGGTGCTCATGGCTGAGCTACAGGTTTTCTCGGCAGGACAATAAATGCACCTCCAGTAACGTGACTGTTCTCACAAACCTGTTTAGGTTCTAACCTGCATGTTAGCCACATGCCTACAAGAACCCTTAAATATTACAAAGACAATGGCCTTCTCTTAAAAACCTTTAGAACATAATCTCTTCTTGCAAAATGACATATTGATGGTACCATATTCACTATCAAATCTGGTGTCAAAAAGTAATCTGGATATCCAATATAATAAATTGCTACTGAGCAATCACAACAAGACAGGCCACTGGTTATAAAAAGTTTCACTTTTTTTAAGCCTGACTTGCTCTTTCTGTTGAGTTTGCAGGAAGGGAAATTTAAAGACCTGATATAGGTTTTACATACAAACAACACTGCAAAAGTTTCATTTCTAAAGTAAACTAGGAAGGACTGATTCTAATTTCTGTTGTAATAAATATGTTGACTATTTAAAAATTTATTCTAATAAAAACTGTTCCATCAAAAGAAAGATCATGGCTCTTTGTATTATGTAACCAACACTAAACTTTAGAAGCTAGAGATTAGACAGCATCCTGACTCACTTAAATTATGGTGTCCTTAAAAAGCAAATGTACTTTTGGAATACTAGGGGTTTTCACTGTCTTTAAAAATCATTGTGGGCAATGTTTCTATTGTCTAAATATTTATTATTTTATACATATGATGACAGACATCTAGTTAAGTGTCCAACTTTGAGAATTTCCTTTTTCTAGAAATCACAATTATTAAACTACAACACAAGAGTTCAGTGTAAGTGGCAAGACACTTAAAGAAAATAACTGATGTACAATTTTCACTGAGTCATTTAAAGCTAACCACAAATATTAAAGTAGGTTCTGTAATTGGAGAAAGTTACTGTAATGCCGGGAAGCAAAGTGATTTCAAAATCATCTGCATTTTGTGAACTGAAGTGACAAACAACCTTTAGAGGAAAAAAATATATATATACATATATATACACATACACCTCCTATTCTATTTTAGTCTGGGAAAGTCACCTCGCTTTGTAGGCAAAGAAAGACTAAGTTCATCAATGATTAGGGCTAAATCAAACATTCTTCCCTGTAAAAAGAAAGTCTGGTTATAAGAGCCTGAAAGGAGATGTGTAGATTAGAAATGGAATCCAGAATTTTACGATCTCATTTTTATAGACAATGAGTTTTCTTCATTCTTAATTTCAGAACTTGAGATAGCCCTGTTTCCCTTCTTCATTTTCCATCAGATGCACAATCAGATAATGTTTCCATTCACATAGATTTGAAATGAAGCTCATGCTGTGAGGGTTATTTTATTTTCTAGTAGCCAAGGGAGAGAGGTTGCTGCCAATATGATGTTAAGAGCATACAGAATAAAGGCTCAGTGCCGGGCAATGAAACAGACCACCTTTGTGCTTCTCTTGAGGAAGAAGAATGCAAGCCCATCACCAACTTTGGGACTTGATCAACAGTGGGAAGTCACAAAACTCTTTTCAACCACTGCATTTTAAACCTCCACTAAAAATAGCTTCTCTGTGCTGGGGCTTAACGTCCCATCAGTGGCCAGGGATGAAGTACAGGACTTAATTATTACTGACTAGGGTCTCTGGATCAGCACACTGAGAGTGCCTTCTAACTTTTAATCGCCTTGCATGTTCTCTAATGAGACCTGTTCACAGGACAGCCACACAAAAATGCCTACCACTAACCTTCCTCAAGACCTTAAAACAGATCATTTCTTAAGTCCAGGAACTTTTGTGCAAGGTTTACAGTCTTCCAGGATTAATCATTTTTCTCTGCTTCTCCTTCCTTAAACTCAGACACACTTGGAGGAGAAAAGTACACTCTGTGGCTATTAAGCCAGCTCTAATATAAATACACTGCCTGGTGACAATTCCCTCCTTGTTGCTCCATTTCCTTAATTTTGGTCTGTTATTGCCTGTTATCTGTTTGCTCCTATTAGGGCTGGAGGGAAACATTTTCTTTGAAAAGGAAAGCGCTTGGTTCCTTTGCCATAGGAACACAGACTTTCTCTAAGGTCTAGGAGAACTAGAAAAGGGCTCTATTCTCCTGGAAGGATTTCACAGCCCGAACCATAGAGGCACCCTTTAACTTAGGCAGAAGATGCAAAGGGCTGAAGTGTTTATCCTTGGCCCTGACAGGTGACCTGCAGTAGGACCAGTCTACCCCTAGGACAGTGCCCTTTGGCTCAAGTCACTCACGCTCCTGGACTCACCTGGTGCTGAGGACCAGCGCCGGCAGGAGAGGCAGCAAGTAGTGCGCTGGGCTGAATTTCATGCTGTCGCCTGCCGGGGTCCTCCTACCCTCGCTGCCTTTGCTCTCCCTCCTCCTCCAGGTCCTGTGGCTCCTGGGTGCCCGGCTCTGTCCCCGGCGGCCGCCGATGAGCCCTCTCCAGCAGCGGACGGAAGGAAACGGACAAACGGACGGATGCCTCGTGAAGGCAGGCACTGAGAGTGGGGAGTATCTTCGGCAGTGATGTCACCAGCGAGGCGAGCCCTGCCTGAGATTGTTCCGCACGCCGCTGCTCCCGAGCCTGGAGGGCGCGCTGTCACTCGCGCTGGAGGCGGTGCGCGAAGAGGGAGGGGTTCCCAGCCATGGCCCGGCGTCTACGGGCTGCTAAGGGCTGCGCTCCACGCTAGCCGACTGCACACCCTCCTGGGTCTGACCATTTATTCCCCCTCTCCTGAGGATGGGGAAAGGGCGGGAGGGGAAGGGCGGGGCAGGGGTGGGGAGAGAAATCTAACCTTCCAGTAATTGAACCTGAGTACTCGGCAGGATGTAGACAGAATTCACGGGGAAAAGACCATCAAGCTCAGACTCGCAAGCAGGTGTCCCTCACCTGATTACAGTGTTTGGAAAAACATCGCTCTGAAGAGTGTTAAAATATTCTAATTAGAAATGCATAATGATTAGCCTGATGCAGATTGAAGAGAAGCAGGAGTGAACAGTGTCCAGCAATGCACCCTGAGCCCATAATGTCACTGCCAGCTTCTTAGTCCGCAAACGTGGATATAAATATAAAGAGGTTTCAGGACAGTTAAGACGTCTGCTGCTTCTGGGTTTTGAAGCTTTCTGACCTTCCTCCAATTGCAATTTGTCCCCTTGTACCAGCAGCTGACAGTGGGATTGGAGGTGGTGGCCCAAATTCACTCACCTGATGGGGTCCCTTCCTTCAGGTGAGGAAACACATAACTGAGATATGCATCAAAACTCTAACACCAATTAACTCAGAGTGGTGATATCAGAAGGCAGAAGACTTGTTATTTTGATTTCTGCATGTTTCATCTTTTCTATAATAAACATCTGATATTAAGCTTTATTTTTGAAAAATTAGAAAAAAATTAAAAAAACTAATACAGAATAATATTTTTGTAAAAGCAATTCTAAAACATAAATTTAAAAAAAGCAAGAGCCAGCTTGAACTGAGATGTTCAATTCCAGGACCCTCATAACATGGTTAATTTTCATATTGCAGCAGATTTCTTGGTTGAATGTTTGTAAGGTACTTCTTTATACATTAATACATTTGATCCTCACCAGAGACATCCTGCAGAAATATAAATATTGCTCCTACTATAGAAATGAGGTAACTGAAGACCATGAAGATCTAGGCTGGATTTTTTTTTAAACAAAGAACTTCATTCTTTTAAATCTTAAGCAAACGCTACTGCTGCCTGGAACATTACACCCAGCAAAAGTAGTCCAGTGACTAACCCAAAGCTGATGTTCAATAACAGCTAGAGTGCACCGAAGACCCCCTGGGGCAAAGGTCAGGTGGCCAACAGGAAATCCTATGCAGAGGGTTCAAGTAAAAACCCATGATTTCAGGGGGAAGACACTTACAGTAAAATTTAGATGAAACATCCCCCTTAATCTAATTTTTGAAACACAATTTATAGGAAAAATATTTGTTCTAAAGCTTTATTTTAAAGAGGATACAAGTTTAAAGAATTAACCATCTAATTTACTGGGTTTTGTTTTGGCTTTTAATGGGATTGAAGTTTAAGACATTTATACAGAACACATATGGCTTTAAAACGCCAGACTACTAAAATAGATGAGTAATAACTTTTGCAAACTGGGTACCAGTCCCTTGGGCAATAGGATTCACAACAGTTATAACCAGGCATATATAAAATCAACGTACATGTGAATAACATGTCATCTACAAAGAAAAATTGCACTACACTCTGCTAAAACAGGACTCTGACTCCAAAGGAAAATATGTATTTCTGTTTGCTCCTACCAGAATTATCTAACAATAGATTCCCTGCTCAATTTGGAAAGTGAACATTTGAGTTGTATACTCAACAAAGACATATGGCTACTTGGTAATAAAAAAAAATTATACGAGGAAATAACGCTTATACTTTTGGAACACATATTTGTTTAGATAACAAGTTTGAGTTCATTAACTTGTGGTCCTAATTACAGGAACCAAATGTAGTAGTTGTTTCCATTATTTTCCTCTTTTGCAGTTGAGGTGACAGATTCAGAATGGTTAAGTCACTTGCTCAAGGTCACTCGGTCACTTATTTAGTAGATGACATTCAAATTCAAGATGTATATACTTTATAATCTTTCTTTTGAGGGATTTTTTTTAACACATCTATGTAAGAAAAGACATTCTCCAGCCTATATTGTATTACTTTTTATTAGGCATAAAACATAAAATAGACAACTGTAGATTGTCAACCAAGAAAGGTGACTATCAGAATGCACTCTTTTTAGACTGTCTCACAGTTACATTGTGCCTTTGGAGACTGATGAAGAACCATAAGGTTTGTTGGCCTTTGTGAATTGTCTGCAAGTAGGAAAAAAAAAAGACATTGAACTTAGAGGGGCATGCAAGCATCAGGGAAGCACATTTGGAAGGTGAGCGTAAGTGAGGTTTTGGAAACTCCTGCAGATTTAGAGGATTGAGGTATTATATTCCGAATTCAAGTATAGATCTGCCACTCAGCAGAAGTCTTTTCTTCTTGGGGAATTATAAGACCGTAAATCTCCATCACCCATGCCATTCTGTCCACATTGACACAGGAAAACTCAAATTCAGAGTTGATTTTATGGCTTCAGAGAATTGGCATATGAATTTTAAAGATGCAGCCACACAGACAGCAGTTTCACTTAGCTAAAACCACTTGCCCTATGCTGAGTCCCAACACTGAGCTCAGCAAAAGTTGTCTGCAAAAACTGTACCTAAGTCTGGATAAAGGACATCAAGAAAGTCAATGCAGTTACAGCGAAAGGCTGGTCTCCATAAAGTGCTAGGACTAGGAGATACAAAAGCTATTTTTTAAGCAGCTTTATTGAGATTTAATTCAGATACTAAAACATCACTAAAGTGTGTAACTCAGTGTTTAACATACCCAACAAGATTATGAAATCACTAATATCTAACTCCAGAACATTTTTGTCTCTCCAAAAGAAACTCCATACCCACCAGTCACTCACTATCCCTCTGCTTTTTCACTTTCTCCCAGCCCTTGACAGTGTAATTACTGTCTCTACAGATATACCTAATTCTTGACATTTCATATAAAGTGAATTCTACTATATGTGGTCTTATAGTACTAGTTTTTTTCTTGTTTCAAGGTTTATCTGTGTTGCAGCATGTGTCAGTACTTCATTCCTCTTAATTCCTTTAATAATATTCCATTGTAGGAATGCAGCACGTTATGTTTATCCATTCCTTACTAGGATTGTTTCATGTTCTGGCTATTTGTATAATGCTGCTATGAACATTCACATGAAAGTTGCCATGTGAACATCTGTTTCCGACTCCCCTGTGTGTATACCTAGGAGAGGAATTGCTGGATTACATGATAATACTTTAATTTTTTGAGAAACAGCCAAATTTTCCTAAAATAGCTATGCCATTGTTTATTCCTACCAGCAATACATGCATATGTTAATTTCTATATAGCCTTGCCAACACTTGGTATTTTCAGATTATTATTATAGCTCTTGTTGGGGATGTAAAGTGGTATCTCATTGTGGTTTTGATTTGTACTTATCTGATGATTTGCCATATTGAGCACATTTTTATGTGCTTCATATACAATTTCTGGAGATTGTTTACTCAAATTCTTTGCCCATTTTCATTGAGTTACTTGTGATTTCTGAATTGTAAGTGTTCTTTATACATTCTGGGTACAATTCCTTTATTAGATAATTGACTTATGAATGTTTTATCCCAATCCATGGGTTATCTCTTCAATTTCTTGAGGGTGTCATTTGTAGCAAAAAGTTTTTAGTTTTCCTGAAGTCCATTTACTCTCCTCTGTGGAATTATCCTGTGATTTATTCTCCTTCACAGTACCATTTCCATCATTTCTGTATTGCCTTTTCTACTCTTATATACTGAACTCTGATATCCTCTAGAGTTTCACCTTTGATCCTCCTCTTTTTAATTCTCTATTTGGGGTGCCTGGGTGGCTCAGTCAGCTGAGTGTCTGACTCTTGAATTCACCTCAGATAGTGATCAAATAGTTCATGAGTTTGAGCCTGTTATGGGGCTCTGCACTGACAGCACAGAGCCTGCTTGGGATCCCCCCTCCTCCCCCTTCCCTATCTCTCCCCTACTCATGCTCTAAATCTCTTTCTCAAAATAAACAAATTTACACTTAAAATTCTGTATTTTCCCCCCAAAGTAAACTTTTTTTTTACTCTTACCATCTCTAATATGATTATGAGTCTAAAAATGCATCTCCAGCATAGACTTCTTCCTTGAGAACTTAACCTAGGTTCCTCTGGGTACTTTAAAGTCAATCACACTAAACTTTTGTTCCTCCCCTCTAATCAACCTTCTGTATATTTCCTCATGCCCTCATCAACTCAGTCATCAGAATTACAACCCTGGGGATCTTCCAGTACTTTTAACCCTCCTTTCTCCTACATAGAGTTGATCACAAAGTCCTATAGAGTTCACTTCCTATGTATTTCTCTATACCAATTACCCCACCCCAATATTGAACCTATATTAAATAGAGTCACCAGGTTCTATTTAGGATTGATCATTTTGATTTTGAAGTGTGTTCCCTGACGTCAGGTGTATTTACCTCAAATTCACTGCCCCAATTTATCTGCAAATTTCTTTAGTGCCTTAAAACTCCTAGGAAATTACATTCAATAATATTTTCAATACATTCTTTTCTCTGTGCTTTAACTTCCATATTGTACTCCAAACAGAGTGATAGATGTTTTCCTTGATATCACTTTATAATGTTTCATGTTATCCCTTTTCTCCTAAAGTGTTCTCTCAGTCACTTACTTGTCCCTTACTTAATCATTTTAGACTCATCAAGGCCATCATTTCCTTCTAGAATACTTTCCCTAACCCATGAGCTGCCACTAACTTGGTGAGGTCTTCTGAGTGTGCCGGATTGCCTTGATACTGCACTTATCATTATTTTGTCATTATATGTTTTTGTTCCTCACTACACTATAAATACATTAAGAATCAGGGAGATATTTATCACTTTATTCAGTACTAAGAGTGAGGATATTGTAAAAAAAATTATATTTTTACCTATGTATATACTAAGCCAATCACTACTTTTTTTCCAGATATCTCTAGGTGTGAGGTTTAAAGACCTAAAAACAAAACAAAGTGTTTTACATGTTTCACCAAAAATGTGTTTCCTATTTCCATACTTACTGCTTTATTGTTGCTAATTAAAACTATCTACAAAGAAATCTTCTCTAATAAGGCTATTTCTTTTTGCCAAATTCACCCTAAGGCAACAGGGGATATAACAATGCAAGTGTCTGTGCCCCACACAAAAGCAAACAAACAAGAAGAGCAAAAGCAAAAAATACCAAATCCTATACTCATGAGTACTTTTGAAGTGAGTCATATGAATTAAAGGACTCTGGCATAGGGAATTCCCCACCGCCTTGGTAAGTCATCTTTCTTGTTCACACTAATGGTGAGAAGTCAGTGCAAGATCTCTGGAATGGGACTTCAAGAAGGAAGGAAGGAGGAAATCTCCTCTACCCTTCAGGGGTCCCCCCTGGCAGTAACGCTGCCCCCTCCTTTTGGCTAGCATCCACTGTCTGTGTGAATTGTCCTAGGACTAGGTCTATTTGCTTGAAGAAAAAATAGACAAGGCAGTCACAGAACAGTTGCTCTGCTTCCCTTTATCCAAATGTAGGAGATACATTGTAAATCTGCTTTTGGCAAATAATTACACTGGGAATTTACCAATTGAGGTAAAGAGACACCAATTAATCCTCTTGTAAAGTGAAGAAGTATTTCATAATGAGCACAACAACTATTTAATGTATACACTCTTAAGTCTTTTAAAACATATTTTCATATTTTGCTGTGTGTTTATAGAGGAATCTGGCCTGTCCAACAAATCCAGTCAGTTAAATTCCACCTAACTTTTAAAACCATGCCATTTCTTATTTCTGGGATGAAGTGCATCCTTCCTTTTGCTACACATAATTGTCTCTGTGAACTTCTTCAGATACATTAAGACCTTTTTTAGTTCTTCTTTTATGACTATCTCTCAATGCAGAACCGTTGTTAAACCAAGATTTCTAATGCATACCTTCTTCTTACTCACTGTATGTAACATTAGACATATGGTTTTCAAATATATCTGCTCATCCAAAATTATATTTAACTCCACATAATTAATCATGAGAATTCTGCTTCTAGGCATGAAGGAATAATTGGTATAAGATGTGTCCTCCTACTATAAACAAATAGGAAATGTGGGGGGAAAAAAGCACTATTTTCAAGCATTGAGAAATAGGAAGACCAGGGTCACAGACACAAGCCCATGCTCACCGAAGATTTTTCAAGAGGAGCATCTTAATTACCATGGCACAAGGAGGTACAGTACAAGGAAAATAATAGTCCTACTGAGCAGAGGAGGGAGAAATCAGAGTTTCAATTTCCTAAGGTCCTTGGGATTTTTGGAAAACAGTGTCAGAGAAGGAGATGCTTTGCAAAGACACGGCGTGGGGCTAGCCACGGGCCCTTGGCCAAGGGCTGGGTGCCTACGCCCAGACTAGGCTGAAAGGCTTCTTTCTGCTAGCACAGCTGCAGTGAATCTGGAATAGAGATACCAAAGTTTTTCCAACTACTGTGAGACACTGGAATTCCCATCTGGCCAGAATGAAGAAGCTGCAACAGCACTTTATGAACCCTTCAAGTATTTAGTTGAGATTCACAGAAGGTGAAGCAAAAACTTTTGGAGTAAAAACCATGCCTCAGGATAAAAGATGAATCTTAGAATGATGAACAAAACTGATACAGATCTACACTAAAAATAAACAAATAAGGTCTGACAGTATTGAAAAGAACCACCATTAACTTAACTGTGATGGGGTCCTCTCCCTAAGGAAAGAAGAAATAAACAAATAAATAAACCTCAAAGCAACCTGGTTAGGTACATGTGACAACATCCCTCATGACCTCGTAATATGAGACTACTTAATCGGACTACATGTTTTGTGTTACCATATCATATACGAGAGACAGAGAAATAAAATATATATATAACTATGTCACATGGCATTCATGGCTCAGTTCTTTGGGTACAAACCCAATTGAGCTGTGCTGACACAAATAAAATTGCTTCCTGGAAATAAAAACCTCAGTGTCACAACTCTGTGTAAAAATCCTGCTACATAACAACCTACAGAGGAAAATTCAGCATCCATTAAAAGAAGAGGGCACAATTTAGAATCTCTGCAGTGTAACCAACATAATGCCAAGTATATGATTATTAGAAACATGTAGAAACATGAAAACATATTTATAATCAGGAATAAAAGCAATCAGTGGAAACAGAACTCAAAGCAACACAGATTTTGAGATTAGTAGACAATAACTACAGAGAAATTTAAATTACAAAAAAGAGGGATGCCTGGGTGGCTCAGTGCATAAAGCATATGACTTTTAATTTTGTCTCAGATCATGATCTCACTGTTTGTGAGATGGAGCCCTGAGTTGGGTTCTGTGCTGACAGTGCAGAGCCTGCTTGGAATTCTGTCTCTCCCCTTCTCTCTGTCCCTCCCCTGTTCATATGCTTGCTGTCTCTCAAAATAATTAAACTTCAAAATATAAAAATAAAAAAATAAACTACAAAAAGTAAATAAATATAAATTCCAGAACTGACAATATTAAATAAAAATGCATAATTCTGAATGCTAAAGAGTGAATGGTGAGTAAACATAAAGACACAGAAATAGCAATAATCCTACCCAAAAGAAAATGATGGAAGAAATATATGAACAAGGATTTAGTGAACTGTAGAATCATATCAAGTTGTATAACATACAAATTTAGAGTTCTAGGAAAGAGGAGTAAGAGAAAAAGATTAGGACATAAATTATACATTTTTTAAAAAAGCAATGGAAAAAATATAAGTTGGGAAAACAAATTCACATTTTTAAGATATTCCAACAAATTTAAGCAGAATACAAAAATAACCATATTTAGCTATGTCCTACTTAAACTGCTGAAAAGAGAAATAAATCTTAAATAGAACACCATACACCAAGAATTTAAATAATGACAGATTCTCAACACAAAACAATAGAGTGGAGACAATGAAAGAATATCTTTAAAAAGCTGCAAAATGCTGTAAAACTGTCAATCCAGAATTTTATATTCAGCAAAATATCCCTCAAAAATAAGGGCAAAACAAAGACATTTTCAAATAAATAAAACCAGAAAGATTTCTTAATAGAGTATTTGCTCTAGCACAGATAATCAAAGAGACTGCTCAGGCTAAAGGGACGTGATACAATACGAAAATGTAAGTTTACAGGTAAGAATGAGAAGGTCCAGAAATAATGCACATTTAAATATATATAAAAGGCTATCTCCTTTTTTCCCTATTTTTTAAAAAAAATTGTAACATTACATTCTACGGCTTGAATATGTAGAAATAATATATGACAATAATAACACAAAAGATAGCTATGGCAAATGAATTATCCTATTGAAAAGATCTTTTGTTCTATTCCATGAAATTGTAAATATTAACTTTAAGCACAATATGAAAAGTACTATTGCATAACGGTCACTGAAGTAATCAAAGAACAAGTTCAAATACTTGTAACAAATATTCCAAAGGAAAGGAAAAAATGATAAAAAACAACACTGAAGCCAAAAATAGGCAAGAAAGAATGAACAAAGGAATAGTAGCCCAAATGATAGAAGTGGAAAGCAAATAGTAAAATAGTAGACATAAAGCAAACCATATCAGTAATTAGTTAAGTGAATGTAAGCAATTAAAGTATCAATTCAAAATCAGAGATCATCCAATTAGATAAATATGTGACTAAGAATGGTCTATAAGAAATATATTTTAAATATAAAGACAAAAAACTCACTTTACATTAGAAAGCTTGAGTGGTTACATTAATAAAAAATGATTTAATGATATAAAATATTACTAGAAATAAAGAGGTATATTTTATAAGATGAAATCATTAGAAATATACAACAAATTTAAATGTATGTACTTAAAATTTCAAAAGAAAAGAGACTCAAGAGGAAAACAAATACAGGTATGGATGGAAATTTCAAAACATCATTCTCATCACTGATAAATATGCAAAATATCAGGATATATAACATTTGAAGAATATTATTAACTAACCTTACCTAAGTAACATTCATCGAATACCTCACCAAAAAATGCAGAAAATATATTTTTCTACGTGCATGTGGAACATTAATCATACAGCACTAGAGCAGGCCATAATATAATTCTCTCTGTGTTAAAAAAAAATAGTGAACATTTGTGTTTTTCATAATTTGGATAGTGTTAATAGTGTTGCTATAAACATCAGGGTGCATGTGTCCCCTTTGAATCAGTATTTTTGTATACTATGGATGAGTACTCAGTAGTGCAATTGCTGGGTCAACTGATGAAGGATGAAGAAGGTGTAATATCACATACACATGCACACATGCACACACACAATGGAATATTACTCAGCTATCAGAAAGAATGAAATCTTGTCATTTGCAATGATGTGGATGGAACTAGAATGTATTACAGAAAGCAAAATAAGTCAGAGAAAGACAAATCCTATATGATTTAACTCAAATGTGGGATTTAAGAAACAAAACAGGTGAACATAGGGGAAGGGGAGCAAAAATAAGATTCCAAAAAAAAAAAAAGTGAGGGAGGCAAACCATAAGAAACTCAACTACAGAGAACAAGCTGAGGGTTGCTGGATGGGTGCTGGGTGGGAGGAGGGCTAAATGCATGATGGACATCAAGGAGGTCACTTGTTAGGATGAGCACTGGGTGTTGTGTGTAAGTGATGAACCACTAAATTCTACTCCTGAAACCAATACTACACTATACACTAACTAAGCTGAATGTAAATAAAACCCTAGAAGGAAAAAAAAATTGAAGTTTTCAGAACATATACTCTGCCCAAATCGAATTAAATTAAAAATGTGGTCCCAAAAGTTTCAGATATTTTAAGTAACCAAGAAATCAAAGAATAAATCACAGAAAAATAAAAATAAGGATTTTGAGTCACTTAAAAATGAAAAACAATATATCAGTATTGTGTGATACAATTAAAGTGATAAATCCCTTATATTAGAAAGATGAAATATTTTTAAAGAGTGATCTAATGTTCACCATAAGAAACTGCAAGAAGAAGAGCAAATTAAACTCAAATTAATTACATGCTAAGAAAGAATAAGAGCCAAAATTAGTGATATAAAAAATAACAATGGATAATGTCAACATTATGAATAAAAAGATCCATTATTACACATATTAAATGGATGATGAGCTCTATTACTCTGACCTATTCTATAAATCAGAAAAAATGGACACATTTATGAAAAAAGCATCTTACCAAAAATCACCCAAAAATAATTAGACATATAAATAGCTCTACTAAGTAATTAATAATTTACATTATTCCTAACAGGCAAATTCCAGAACTATTCAGGTAAGTTGCTCCTGGCCAACAGAAACACATAATCAGATAATAAAGGTTTTTGTTTTGTTTTGTTTTGTTTTACACTGCTATGTTTCACAGTAATTTCTTATGCTCCAATAGATTATCCGGTAGATAACATCAATCTGTAATATTTTCAGACTGGTGTTAAAAAGTTTTAATATTATTTTGGCACAGATTTAATTTGTTTATTACTTGATAAATCCTAGTAAATTTTTGGCACTTTAGAGTTGCCTTTTGGCACTTTTAAGTTTCCTTTATTAACTGTTTCCAAGGACACATGATATTCTTTACAAGGAATACTAACTTCTATATAATCTTTTAATACTTACACAGTGCTTTTTAAGACTAGGAATTTAACCCTCACTATAATTCTGTGGAGTAGGAAATCTAATCTCCAGTGTATCAATATAAAAGCTGAGCTCAGGAAGTTACATAACTTGTTCACAATCATACAGTTAATAGGAATCAGGCCTGGATCTGAACTCAATTTACCATCTTACAAACACAAAAACCGATGCCAGCAACCAGTCCAAACCCAATATAGTTCACTCGTGGCCATGGACGGTATGAGCTCAGGCTCTCTCATTTCCAGTCTGCTTCTTTTCTGTTTTTATTTGAAAATATTTTTTTCTTCTACATCATTATTTCTCCTTATGCAAATTAATTCTCTACTTTATCTGTACACTTGATTAAAAATATAGCATTATGTAAACCAAGTAAACACTGTGAGATCTACATAAGTTTTTTGAGTCTTAATAGTATCCAGATATAGTAAGTGCCAAATAAAGCTGTAATACCTGTCACACACAACCAACATACAGGTTTCCTGATTGACCTAAGTTCCTCCCTACTTAAATTTTTGCTGTGAAAGATGTTCATAAAGTAATTTCCCCCACTTTCCCTGTAGTTAAAACTGCCTATTTATTATAATGCACTACCTTGGTTTTATTTCAATGCAGACTTTTCAGAGGAAAAATACAGTAATAAAATTGAACTTAAGACACTATTGATACTTTATCATTGCTGGAAAGATTTAAACACTTGCTTTAGCCCTGTTTTTTCTTGCCACAAAACTCCAAAATTGGACCAGACGTTTTGTGTTTATGGCATTTATCCCAAAGAGCCACACCAAGAAACATAATCATTCTGAATCACGTTGGCAAACTTTTACATCACATCAAAACAGATCTCAAGCATGTCTACATGCTGAAATCAAAGCTGAAAATGTTGGGGCACCTGGGTGGTAAGTCGGGTAAGTGTCCAACTGTTGGTTTCGGCTTAGGTCACAATCTCAGGTTTGTGGGATCAAGCCCTGCATTGGGCCTTCTCTCTCTAGCGCCCTCTGTCTCTCTTCTTTGCTCATCCTCTCTTAAAAAATTTTTTTAAAAAGCTGTCAATTTTAGGATAAAACCCAACTGAGTAAGAAATATGTAAATAATTTATGTTGTGCATTTATTATATATATCATATGTGAATATTATATATTATATATAACTTATGTAATATACATATTCATGTTCATGTATACATGTAATATGTATGTACAGGTGCATATATAATTTATATCTTTAAAAGTACATATTATATGTAAAACCTTGGGTAATATTCAGTCTTAATGGACACTTACTGTTTTGCTTGCTTGCTCTGCCTCCATTAACCTGATTCTATAAATAAGCTGATTTTCCTTTGACGAAATATCTCTGTCTTCCCTCAGTGGTGATTTGAATAGGGCTGACCGTGGCCTGGTTTCAGAAGTAGATGTACACCTAAAGGCTGGCTAATGAGTATATTCTGTAACTCTAGTCACAAAATCGGCTTAAGGATGGGCTCTTGTGTAGAGGGCAGCCATGCCTATCTGTCTACCTCAAGCAACACATCAGTCAGTTAAGCCTTTCCAGACTACATTTGAACTTGCATTTTACTTGATTCTTGAGGCTCTCATGATATTCAAAAATGATGTCTAGTGCCAATTCCATGTTCTTTTTATTTATTTTGAGAGTGTGAGAGAGCGCACATGGGAGAGGGACAGAGGGAAAGAGAGAATGCCAACTGGGTTCTGAGCTGTCAGTGCAGAGCCCAACCAGGTGCTTCATCTCACCAACTGTGAAATCATGGCCTGACCCAAGAGTCAGATGCTTAATCCACTGAGCCACCCAGGTGCCTCAAACTGCCAATTTCATTTTGTTTTTCCTCCACTGTTAGCAGTTGGTGGTAATACCGCTTTTATGGCAGGTATTACATTTACTTTAAACAGTTCCCAAATTTATTTTTCCCATACTGTCTCTCTAAACTTCTAGTTATGTTTCCTTGGTTTTTGTTTTGTGGATAGGAATATTGAGATTTCTATTATTTTCAAGTTTTGCTTCATGAGAATTATCTCCGGCAGATTTCCCTTCCTTGTATTTTAGCACTTCGGCATCTGAAAGTGAAAGTAACTGTAAAATCCATGTAATATTTAAGTCTGTATTAAGTTCACGTTTCTCTTTCATTTGATAATTTATCTTAAGTTTACATTCACTCTACTCCATTTTCACGGTGTCTACAGAAATCAGGCTGTCCTAAACAACTACATGGATTTATGCTGAGACCTCAGCGATTTACTGCAAAATCAATCAGATTCAAACAGAAAATGTACCTGCTTGAAAGAAACTGATTGCACAAGTTTTTGGTTACAATTGCATAAAAATGTAATTGGATAATAAAACTTGGATAATAAAACTCTAGAATTTTCAAAGTATGTAGGAAATTTTAAAAACAGTAGCACTATTGTAGTGGATAGAAATATAAAGCACAAAGAGAGAAGTAACATCTAAGGAGACTCTGGATGCTGATAAGGTATTTGAGATTTTAATATAGAACAAAGAATATAAATTTACAGTCCTAATTACCACTATTACTCTATAATCATTTTTAATGGAGTACTAGATACACTTTGGAATTTTGTTGGATACAGTGAGGAATGTGGCATCTCACATCTGAGATGAAACTTAACATTTATTTCCCTTCCTTTCCTGATTTTATATGGACCAAATGCCATATAAACACTTAAAAATAAAATTTCCTAATTAGGCTAAAAGTATCCCCCTCATCCTCTACTTCTATTTAGGAAATGCTATGTCCCTTTTTTGCCATGGATTCCAGGATCTTTCGATCATGACAGAGAGATGCCTTTCCTCAAGGCAAAAGTGAAAGCTCTTGATGCAGACTAGGAGTGACTGAAGAATCGAGTTAAGATTTACTGCACAATTTTAGTGTTGCTCCATATGGAGAGGGTACTGGGGGATGAGAGGTGATCTGGTAGTTTCAGGCAACACACAGTACACACTATGTCACTTATGGCAAAATACAGTAAAACCTTGGATTGTGAGAAACTTGCTTTGTGTTCCCCAAGACGAGCAAACATTTCTAATAAATTTTAACTTGATAATGAGCAATGTCTTGCAATATGAGTACTACATGATGCTGAACATCACATGATCACAACTAAGCCACGGTTCTTGAAATTCACTTCGATATGCAAGTGCCTTGGATTATAAACATGTTTCCGGAATGAATTATGCTTGCAAATCAAGGTTTTACTGTATATCTGTTTTTTATTTAAATTGATAGGAGATCATCATTTCATATTATTCTGAGAGGAAGCAGGCACAGTTATAACCAGTCTCTCTGAGATGGATGAAAATGAACTAGCATTTGTTGAATACATTCTATGCACCAGTAATAGCAAAAACTGTTTTATGTTTGTGTGGTAGCTGTTCCATATTTGTCATCTCACTTAATTTTGTTTAAGGTCCCCAACAGCCAGTTGTTAATGGAGATCTATCTGTGAAATTTCAGAGAAATTCATAAACTCATAAAACTTCACTCAACTTGGCAATAGGCACTTTAATATTGAGAGATTCATAACAGTGGTTAAGTGCAAAAGGTAGGACTCATGTAGTTTTGGATAAATATCCTTAACTGTAAAATGAGAATAATATTAATCTCTTAAAGTTGTAAAGGTAGAATGAGATCATGCAAATAAAGATCTTAGTGTAGCACCTGACATAGGTACATGCCTAATGAATATTACTGGCTGCTGGACACCATGGTGCTTTGCTCAGAACACTTTAAGACCTATGTATCCACCCTCTTTGATGGAAATGTCTGTGGCAGATGGCTCACAACCACCTTGCCCAAAGTTACTTCCTATTCCAAGTGTCATCTTTTGGCTAATGACAACTGGGTCTGTCAAAGGCTCAACTCCCTTGCTCAATTTGGATAAACTCTGAAAGACTGTCTCTAAATAGCAAAGCTCCTCAGAGGATCTGCTGTGGCTTCACTGCAGATCACCTTCTTCTCTTGCCCCATCTGCCTTTTTACTTCCTACCAGGTATATCCGCTGAGAGCTCTTCTCAATAAACCTCCATGCAATACTTTGCATCATCTGTTTCCAGGAATCCAAACCTAACACATTGAAAATGATAATAGTGAAGGGGGTGTGTAATGTGGTGATGATCTCTACTGTCCACATGACCACTGGGACCACACATGACTAGCTGGGACTCCAGGTCCTGCAGCACAGGGGTTAGATAAACAGCATTGAGAAGCACAGCTTGTTGTAATAGCAACAAACTAACTTATCTGAGTCCCAGTTTCTAGTTTCTTTACCTATAGGATGGGTATATTTTTAGTATCTAACATAATGAAGTTTTTAAAATAGAAATACAACTTATAAAATATTCCATAAATAATAAAGCTTGTAATCATTATTCTAAGTCTCAGTACTTGTATTCAACAAATGAAGATAATTATACTTATATTGCTCCTAAGACATCTGAGAGATTAAATGATGCAATAAATGACCAAACTGTTATGAACTACCGCACAAACATAAACCATTTGTCCTAGTATTACTGTACCAAAAAGCAAGATTGCCAACCTAAGATGTAACTTTTTATCCCAGAACCTACTGAAATAAGGGTGAAATTCTATTTCAAGACTATAATTGAGGAAGGATATTGGTTGATCTACAATAATGTGGCAAGAGAACTGAAAATAAATTAACTCACACATTTTTTTTTGTTGTTGATGAAGGTTTGGGTCTGTGACCTTGAATAAGTCCTATAATACTTCTGGGCTTCAATTATTTGTTATCTACTCTAGACAGAATGTATGATAAAGAGATAAGATTGTTAATGAGCTAACATTTGTAGAGCCCTTGAAGATTCTTAGGTGAAAGATGCCGCAGGAACAAAATATATTACCTCACTGTCATTTACCTGGGGAAATACAGCAGCATAAAATGACTTCTCAGTCAAAACACCTAATGATAGCAAATAAAATCAAGGTGTTATATTAATTCCCCAGACTTATAGTCAGGGAACAGAATTCTTCACTTTCTCCCAAAGTTTTAAAGGGCAGTTTTGACTAAGCACCTGTGTAAGCTACAAGTATATAAAGACTTTGTATATATAGATTATTTTATACTTTAAATATAAAGTTGGGGTTAAAATCCAAGAACTTGATGCCACCTACTATGAAATCTGGCTCTGAAAGGGATTAGCTGTATAACCTTGAGTAAATTACTCAGTCTCCTCTCTTTACCTTAGTTATTTTATATGTAAAATGGGAATAATAGTGTACACTTTACAGTTATAAGAATTAAATGAGTAAAGTAATTAAATAATATCTCACATATAAGAATCACTCCCTGTGGTTAGATTATTATTATATACAGCCTAACAGGATCTTAAATTTGAAAAAAAAAAGTCTAGTAGCACTTTGAGATAAATAGCACAATATTTTCAAGATAGAAGAGGTTTCACAATATTGCAACAGAGTCAAGATACAGTATTGTGAAAGTCAGTATTTGTTTCTTTCATGAAGAGTCTGTCTAAGTGAGTTCTGGAAGTAATAGTCAAAGGAGGGACCCATGAATTTAATCCAAAGAATGCGAACAGTGGTCGGTGCAGAGTTATAGTTTAGAACAGAACATTTCATTTCACCAGGAGATGCCATCTTTCCTGTCACCTGGATACATATGTAATGGCTTTCATACACTTATGGGGAGTTCCACCTGAAGGCAATTTAAATTTACCTCTTAGCTTCTCATGGAACTATATCTTCTCATTCTAGGTATGACCAGGACTCTTTCTGATTTTTAGCTATATCCTCCAAAGGAAATATATATATTCCACAAAGGAAATTGAATTAGAAAATTGTGATAATGCTAGAAGCAAATGTTCCTTAAACTCTTCAGCAAATTAAGTTTTGTTTCTAAAGAAAGCAATACCAATGAGCTATTATCTTAAGCCTTAGAATTATCCGAATTTATCTTAAATCACTCATATATATTAAAAGCACATTAACATTGGAATACATGAATGAAAGGAAAGAAATTAAGAAGATGGTATGAGTTTGTTTATATATCATTTTCTCTAAGAGCTAAGTACTAAGTATAATAACATTAAATTATATCTGTTCTCCCCGGCATGAAAGAGAAGCCAGACTATGATAAACAGACATCATTAGGAGCCTTTGGTGATTGAAGATTTAAGAGGACGAGTGGATCCTCACCCAGGGAATGTTAGGATAGATTCTGATCTATGCGTATCTATCATAATGACATGACCAAACAACCCAAGACTGCTTCAGTCCTCATGATTTCTAAAACTGCAACCAAAATAAAAGAAAAAAAAATCTCTAAGAAACCAATACTATGACAAGAACCCATCACTATGTACAACCAATGGGATGTAATGTGAGTCACAAAGCAAAGGAGGTTGGAAAAAGCAGTCTCTAATTTCTAGATGACCAACTAAAATTTAAGTTTGGGTGGGGGGGTTAAATAGGTGATGGAAATTAATGAGTGCACTTGGGATGAACAGAGGGTAATGTATGAAAATATTGAATTACTATATTGTACACCTGAAAGCAATATAACACTTATGTTAACTAACTGGAAAATAAAAACTTAAAATTTGAGTTTGGGATCCACTTCCGTTAATAAAAAAAATGCATTGATTTGGTTGTTAAATATAGGAAAAGTACAAATTGTAGCTAATGAGAGGAGGCACCGTGAGTAGCAAAGAGTATTAATACAATGGTAATTTTTTACCCTTCCCTATTTCCCTACAAGGTACATTTGAACAAAATGATCATTTTTCCTTTAATTTATATTTAATGTTTTCTCCCTTTAAAAAAATTTTAGGTTTTTATTTTAATTCCAGTCAGTTTTTTATTAGTTTCAGCTGTAACATATAGTGTTTCAACAACTCTATACATCACTCAGTGATCACTTTTAATACTTGTTTTATTTGACTTCTGTAACACCAGTGTTTCACTGGCCAACTTCAAATTCTTTGTTGGTTTTTCCACATATCCCCAACCTTTAAATTGACATTTACAGCCTGTCCCTGAGCGTACTTTCCAGACATTTGTTTCATCGATGTGCACTTGATCCCTAGGTGATATTAACCATCTCACTGATTACATAACGTCTCCAGTCACTAAGCCAATGACTTTAAATATACAACTCTAGCTTGGATGTTCCTCTGCACATGATATACCACGTGTCTGTCCGACAAGCATAACAAAGCAAGATATCTAAAAGAAACCTTCTGATTTTTCCATACCCCCAAACTGCAACCCTCCCTGGCTCCCTTATCAGAGTTTCATGGCATCTCCACTATTCTAGCAGGAAAGATGATTAAAAAAACACTTTAGCATCATTTTCTTGATTTGTCTCTTCCTCTCATGTATTTCCTTTATAATTCATTAGTAAACTCTGCCAGCTTTTCCTTTCACCCTCAATTCGGTATCTTCACATTATCACTTTATATCCACCTCAGTCCATGCCATCTTCCTTTCTCACATTGATTTTTTTTTCTTAACATTCTGGTTCTCCTTATGACTACCACTATCATTTCTTAACATGACAGTCAAACTGATCCTTTTAAAAATGAATGAAAATCAAGGTGCCTGGGTGGCTCAGTAGGTTGAGCATTGAACTTTTGATTTTGGCTCAGGTCATGATCCCAGGGTACATGGGATCAAGCCCTGTGTCAGGTTCTGCACTGAGCGTGGAGCCTGCTTAAGATTTTCTCTCTCTCTCTCTCTCTCTCTCTCTCTCTCTCTCTCTCTCTTTCTGTCTCTCTCTCTATCTCTAATCTCTCTCTCTCTCTCTCTCCTGCTCCCTCTTCCCTCCCCCAACTTGTGCACATGCTCTGTCTCAAACAAATATAAAATAAGATCACATCTTTCCACTGATCAGAACCTTCACTTCTCACTTCACTCAAAGGAAAGGCCTCTCCTTGATCTGCTCCCTTGCCATCTCTCAGACCGCTTCATGTCTCTCCCAGCACTGTGGACTTCCTTGTTCATCAAACCTACTAACTGTGATCCGGCTCTAGGTTTTCTGAAATTGTTCTTTTCTCTGCCTGAAATCTTTTTTTCATCAGAGAAAAGTGTAGCTGTGTTTCTTACTTCATTTAGACCTCTGATAAAATCCCATATTATCAGGGATTTGTGCTAGTTATTAATTTATTTCCTCCTAACTCGACCCCCATCCTTTTATGACCTACTTTTTACTATGGGAACTAGTCTCTGAGAAATGTATTTCTCCTTTGCCAGTTGGCTCTCTGTCAAGTTCTGTCAATGGGAGACACTGGAATAAAAAAGCAAGGATAGAGGGAAAAAGGCTACATTTTTCTTCATTATTTTGGTTCTTTTCTGCTGTGGCAAATTCAGGATGGTCTTTTAAGCAGTCCCCATGGTGGTGGACCGCTCTCCCAGTTTCTGGATGATCTCGGGAAAGTGTCCCCTTTACTATGGCAGCAGGAATTAAATTCGGCAGCAGGTAGACCAGCACTTTAGTGGTCTTAAAATCAATCTTGTGAGGTCCTTCCTCTAAGTTTCTTTTTTCCTTATTCAATTTTCCCTCAACCATAGAATAAGTCAGGTGTTTTGGTAGTTGTAACCATCATACACTGTAGAGTTTTATTTTTATCTCTAGTTAATGACATTTCACCTAGTTATTCTTTATACTTAATTTACTTTTTTACATAACTTTGGTGATTTCTTTCACTTAACTAGTTCTTATCTATTTGTTCTGATTTCTTCCCCCCCATTATTAATCTGTATTTCAGATATATAAGCTTCATAAAAGCAGGGCCTTTTTTCTTTTGATCATAATGTTATCTCCACTATCTACAATATCTGGGGCATCAATATTTGATGCCCAATGAAAATTTATTGAAATAATAAATTTTTGAAAGGAGAAACAAAGTATTTCCCATTATATAGATTGTATAGAATGATAGAAGTTTTGTCAAGAACTTTAAATGTATCATATAAATATATAGTACTTACATTATTCACAAGATTGTGTTTTGCTAATACATGAAAATTGCTTTAGCTATGGAGATAGTTTTCATTTTTTCAGATCTCAGTATCTGACAATACATTCAAGCACATGATGCTTCTGTGTAACATTTACTATAAAATAATCTAAGTAGTCAGTTTTGCCCATTAATTTCCACCTATATTTTTGTTGTCAATTTCTTAGAATTAAAACATTTTTTAATATATTTCTAAAAAATAATATGGATCACACTCTAGGGATACCTGGGTGGCTCAGTCAGTTAAACATCCAACTTAGGGTCAGGTCATCATCTCATGGTTAGTGAGTTCAAACTCCACATTGGGCTCTGTGTTGACAGTGTGAATCCTGCTTCAGATCTGTAACCCTCTTTCTCTGCCCTTCTGTGACTCACACTCTCTCAAAAATGAACAACCATTAATTTTTTAAAATATGGATCACCTTCTAGGAAGACATGATTTATTCCACAAATATTTAACTAAAACTCTATGCCAGGTGCTATGCTAATATCTGGGAAAGGGAAGTAAGACAACAGACAAAGAGACGTCATGGAGTTTAAAATCTCTCAGACAACATGGACCTTATATAGACACTAAGCAGTTTATCCTTAAACTCTGATGGAATGAAGATCCCAGTGGGGCTTGTCCCAGGAAGAAGGATGTCTACATGCAGCAGAACTAAGCGAGAATATGCTTTGTTGAAGAAATCAGGCAAGTTCAGCGTGGCTGGATCTCAGAGAATATAATGGAGAAAGAAGAAATAAGTGACTTAAGAATGAAACAAAATCCAGATTGCAGAGGGTGATACAAGTTGTCGGTCATCTTACCCTAATGGAAGCCACTAAAAGATGTTAAATGGAAAATATTATGATCAAATGTTAAGTGTGGAAAATCACTAGGATTGTAGCATGAATAACAGATTGGTGCAGTTAAACTGTTTACAGGAGTCATACATGGAGTCTGTATTAATAGGCCAGGAAAAAACATCAGGGTGGTAAGAAATAGGGCAGTGACAGGTGGGATTTTTAGAGAAGTAGACAGGTTAAAGATCTATTTAAAATACCAAATACAAGCTGTACAAATTGAATGGAAATGTGGATAAAGGACAGATCAACTCAGTTCTGAGCAGGAGAGACAAAGATATCAACCACTGCCCAACTACAGCCAGGTGTCATAACTACAAGATATACAGACCAAAAACAAGTTAACAATTAACTACAGAGCCATAAATAAGAAATAGAGCCTGAAGCTATATGATAAAAAATATATAATCATTAATTTACTCATTCATCAAGTATTGATTAGGTGCATCATTACAACACTAATGAGCGGTTGTTATGTTAAGGACAGGGAATAAACACTAAGCAACTGTCCACCATATTCATAATTACTAGAGATCTTTCCTAATAAGATCCATCACTTGTGCCAACTTTAGCTTTTTATAACTTGTGCTTGATGTTTTCTATTTCTCCTATAAATCTATGTTCCATTTATCTTCATCAGGCTCTGATCAACAATTTCCCTTGTCCCCTTGCTTCTGGTTGGAGTCAACTAAAGGTGCAATCAGTAAGCTCTCCTAAGAGGTAAGAAGAATGTATAGAATTTTTATTCCTTGAGGCCTGACTTTGTGGTATTCTTCAAGGGTTGACAGGGTCCTTCTACCAAAGGCCACAGATCCTGTCAGGACTCTTATCATCCATTCTTCTCTGGGATTTTGTAACTGCTTTCTGGCCTGACCCTTCATATTTGAATTTTTAAAAATAGGTGATGAAGCTAAAACATTCTGAAGCTAAAACATCTAAATATGGAGCCACAACTACTCCCGTGTGGTGTAAGAAAGCACTTTTTCACTCTATGAACTGACTACACAGAAATGGGATTGCATCAATGTTTTACATTTTCTTGCTAGATAGTTGATATGAGTACTTCTAAAAGTTGAGTGGAGTTATAATCAATAATAGAAATATTTGGTTCTTAGGGCACCTGGGTGGCTCAGTCAGTTAAGCGTCTGCCTTTGATTCAGGTCATGATCTCATGGTTCATGAGTTCAAGCCCCACACTGGACTCTCTGCTGTCTATGCAGAGCCTGCTTCAGATCCTCTGACCCTCTCTCTTTTTGTTCCTCTTCCACTTGTGCTCACTCTCTCTTTCTCAAAAATAAATAAATAAAAACTTTTAGAAAGAGAAAGAAATATTTGGTTCTGGGATTAAATTGAATTTAGTGAAAGAAAAACAATTCACACAAAGTAAAATATAGAAACAATTTCTTGTTTGGAACTGGCAGGCAGACTCTGTGATGGAAGTCTGTGGGCAGGAGATTGATTAAAGAAGTATTCATTATCAACATTTGTGAAAGGAAAGTGGAATTAGAAGGGTTCAGCAAAGGGAGACCTAGAGTTGTGATGGGGTTCAATGGGCTCCTATGGGGAATTCTGAAGATTATATGACCTTTCAGGGCTTTTCATTATTGGGTTAAGAAGGGTTGACCTTTACACTCCAACTTCAATCAATCTTTGGATACAGAAGATCTGGGGTAGGGAGCTCACCTTTGGGCAAGGAACCTCACTTTGGATCTAGGGCCAGTCCCTAAAAGAGGCTGAGAACAGAGTTGTCAGCCAACAGAACTTCCAGGAGCTGGGATAAAACATCTTCCTTCTAGAAAGTGGATATTAGCAATATATCTTACCATCTACCATGGTTCATATTCTACTTCCAATATAGCCTTTAAACTATATGTATTTATATATTTAATTATATTTAATTCTAAATTCTATTTCATATATGGTTCTAGTATTTAAATAATCTGTTTATTCTTTTATAAGTCTAACTCAATAACATACTTTCCTCTTCCCTATTCCTCATACTGCTTTATCACATCACCACCCTACCTGTCCTCACAGCCTGAAATATAAAGTTGAAATTCAGTCTGGCACACCATATGTTTCAAGCTATTAATCCTATCCATTTCTCCAGCTTCACGAACTATGGCTTCCCACAGTGGCCTACCTCTTACGCCCACAGAGTTACTTGTAGATCACAAAACACATGCCTTGTCTCACCTTTCCATCTTAACATTCAGGTTTTTCTGATTGATAACTCTTTCCCCTTTCTGCACCTTATTAAATCTTACATGTGTTTTAAGTTTATGTTCATGTAGTACATGATCAACTATGCCATTCTAATCATAACATCCTTTATTTCTGCACATTATTTTATATACAGCCTTAGTATTATTTATATTATTTTATGTAATAATTGTTTTACTTGCTTGACCCTTTCTCAAGACTGTGAGTTCTTTGTATAACAATATGTCATTTATTGGGGTGCCTGGGTGGCTCAGTTGGTTAAATGTCCAACTCGTGGTTTCAGCCCCCCACCCTAACTTGCATGCACACTCACTCTCAGAAACTAAATAAACATTAAAAAAAAGAGAATCATTGTTTTATCTCTTTGTCTGCAACATATAGCAAGAGATCTGGCCCCCCAAAAACTTGTAGACACATAGTTAGCTAATGCATATTAAATAAATTTTTGAACTTACCCACAATAGCACAAACTTTACAAGGACAGAGAGAAAGACAGGCTTTCCCTGACTAGATTTTCACAAGATATAATTGTTCAACCAAAAGGGATGGTTAACTGTATTGATGAAAATGATAATGACTTGAAGATTTCATGGTCCCTGCCACCTTCAAAATTCAGTAATCTGATACTTTTATAGATCAGTAGGGTTTTAAAGACATATAAAATAATGGAAGACTAGGAAACATTGCCTTCCTCTCCCCTTTTCATTTAGTTTGATTCTTCTCCATGTTGCAACTCTTCATCTGGCTAATAATTATACCAATGAGTATGGTATGCGGATGGTACAAAAACTGTCAGTGCCTTTTTGGTCCTTGTTAATATGTTCAGGTAGACATAAATTCTAACTTCTTGACACTTTCTATAATAATCTTAATAACCATAACACAAATATAGTTTATCCATCTATTCAACAAATGTGTATTCAGAACCCATTTTGTTCTATCCATTGTCACAGGTGCTAGAACGATAACAACAGTCAAGACATATCCATCTTCCTGAAAACTTAGCAGAAGAAATAGATAATACACAAGTCATTAAGTATGCATTTGATACATATTTAGCTTTTTGCTTTATAGGTGATAATTTTTTTTAATATGACAAAGGATCCAGAATAATGGAGCACAACTATATATCAATTATCTACAACAAACCAAGTGATCTGCTAGGTACTATTTTTAATATCACCTCTCTTGTTTATTATTATTATTATTATTATTATTATTATTATTATTATTATCATAGTAAGATCTTTGAGACTAAAATGTTAAACTAACGACCTGATAACCTAGTAGTGGAGGTTGTAATCAAGAGCAAGTACTCTTACAAAAAACCCAAGGACACTTCAAAAGACCTTTCAACTGTTGCAATTCCACTTTCACATGGGTTTTTGGCCCACTTTGCTATTCCCTGCAAGATCAGCTCAGAACCTCCAATACAATCAACTTACACAAGGATATGGGTGCAAACGGAGAAAAGATGCAAACTTTTTCAGGAGCAACAGCTAAAGGAAGCCTCTGGACAGTAAGCAAGTCATCTGCTAGGAAAGAATGCAAAAAGGATGTCTAATATCAACACAGGACTTCGGTGAAGCAGCGAGAGTGAAATCATAAGAAATAAGTACAAACAACAATAAAAAAACAAGTCTTCGCAGGTTTTAATTTCCATTTTTCAATCTTTTCCAGGACAACTAAACAAATGCTTTGGGACCTGTTCTAGGAAATACATGTTATTAAGCCAGTTTCTTTTTTTCTTCATAATATATAAATATAGAACTAGAAATAGAACAGATGCTCAAGTGTTGTAGTGGTTTTATGAAAGCTAACAGCAACGCATTAAACATATCTAAACTCGCCCGCAACTACTTTGCATTTATATAGCACTCAATATATTTGAAAAACATATTTTTACCATCACTGAAGTAAGCCACCCCTGCAAACCTTCTCGTTTCGCAAATGAATAATAAAATGTCACACAAAGGAGCTAGTATCACTGAATTTTAGATGGAGAAGAGACTTGTGGGTTTTATTCAGTTTAACGTTCTTATTTTATGGATAAGACAAATGAGTCCCTGAGTGGACAGTTGATTTGCTCAAGGTCACAGCACTATTCAATGACAGAATTTAACCTAAAAGCAGTGTGCCTTTTTATTGCTAATCCAGAGCTTTTGTAGCTACCACTACTATTATATGTATGTAGTACCCACTTTATGTGTCTATTGAATTACAAATGCTCAAAAGCCTAGCAAATAGGATGCACTTTAAAAAAATGTTGAGTGAATAAATTCCAATGTCTTCTTATCTCCATACATCCTAGCTAGGTCTGCCCACAGCTTCAGAAAGCACAGGCTTTTGCTCTGCATCTTTAAATCTTCTCCTTCATAGTTATCTCAATGGAGTGGACCCCCTCCCCCAAATAAAATTCTGAATAATCAGTATGAAGAGTAACATACAGAAACAACATTTTTCTGTGTTAGTCATAATTGAGAACGAATTCCGTTCGGTCCTTGCTAGGTAGAATAAACAAAGTAACTCAAAGGAGGATTAAAAATGAAACAGAGAAGGGGAGCCTGGGTGACTCAGTTGGTTGAGCTTCTGAGACTCTTGATTTTGGTTCAAATCATGATCCCATGGTAGTGGGATCTAGCCCCACGTCCTCCTCCATGCTGAGTATGGAGCCCCCTTAAGATTCTCACTCTCCCTTTGCCCCTCCCCCCTGCTTGTGTTCAATCTCTCTCTAAAATATATATATATATTTTTTTTAAGTGAAGCAGAGATAATATTTAATTAGAGTTACATGGCATTATAAATCTCAAGACGCAGGACAAAGAAGGGAATAGTTGATGAATCTAATAAAACTCAGTTATCTTCTGTGTTCCTAATGATTTATGAATGAGGAACATGAGGCCCGGGACCTCAGTTAAGGGAAAATTTGGAGGACACCTTTCTAATTATATCTTTTCCTTTACCCATTTACCCTTGAAAGATAATTTTCAAGTTCTCAGAAAATGAAGCCTAAGACAAAAGCTCATGTGCTATTTTGTTGTTGCTGGGAAGTGCAATTTAAATGAAACAGGAGTGAGAGAAAGGCAATTGAGGAAGGGAGCATTGCTTCTTCAGCTCATAGAGCTATATTAAAAACGGCCACATGACCAGCAGACTTACCTCATTTGACACCTTTCTCCATAAGGTCTCTTGAAAATTTGTACCACTTTTCAGATGGTTCTTTAAGTATAATGAAACCATCTCCAAACACAATAAATCTATGCATCAAATGATGGATATTAACAGGTTCAAGCCACAACACCCTCATCTGTCTACCTGACCCTGTGGTTCATTATCACAGAACACCAGACCCAGACGAAACAAATCTAAATTACATGTTTGGATAAACCCAAACGTTTTGTTTTTGTGCATGTATGAAAGCTATAAGGAGGAAGAAATAGTATAAAGCTTGAAAATAAAAATGTGAGATAAAAACTATATCCACCATAAAAAATGAACTTACAATAGACACTATTTATAATGTGTAGTTGAAAGTGTCAGCTATAGGATGAGTAAAAACAACATAAGTTATACTAAGGTTATAATAAGAGTTACAATACTAAGAAAAAATAAAAGTAGCAGTAGCTCAGATTCAACAAGATGGAAAAGACAAGCTTTGAACATAAGAAGTCGGGTGAGGGGCACCTGGGTGGCTCAGTCGGTTAAACATACAACTTCAGCTCAGGTCATGATCTCACAGTTCATGGGTTCAAGCCCCACGTCGGACTCTGTGCTGACAGCTCAGAGCCTGGATCCTGCTTCAGATTCTGTGTCTCCCTCTCTCTCTGACCCTCTCTCACTTGCACACTCTCTTTCTCTCTCTCTGTCTCTCTCTCTTATTATTTAAAAAATAATAAAAAGAAGTCAAACGAAATTTGGATTAACCGACAAGGCTGAGGACATTCTAGGCTGAGATGTTCATCTGATGCAAATATTACCTAAATATAAGCACAAAAGACTGGCAATTTTGGTGATAAATGGAACACGTCAAGTGCAGTGGGAAGGTTTTCAGAAAGAGTAAGAGTTTGGAAGGCACAGTGAGTATGTGTATTTATGTGTATGTGTGTGCACACATGCACATGTACCAAAAACAGTGCAAAATTTTCATTTAAAGATAGGCTTCACGCAAAAATCTTCAAATGCAAATCTGCCAAGATGTCCTGAAGTGTCTCCCAAGAGCACCTGTATTTCTGGGTGCAGCCTCCTTTGTAATTCATTCATTAGAAAAGGCATTTCTAAGTATTAACATATGGGGAGTACTGGTACCTCATCATTCCATTCTGCCTTCATTATTTGGCTGGCAGGAGCCTCTTGGTAAGATAAAAAAAATGTCTCTGAATTCTCTAGGAAACTGAGTGCATTTAGCTCATTTGAGAGCACAGATGAGTCATAGTCCTGATCCCTGTCACATTATTTGTGAGGCATGCATTAGAAACCAACGAGATTGAAATCAGACAAAATTCCATATACTATTAAATGTAGAGCTCTCATTAAGCATGATTTCAGAGGTGAAAGTGCATAAAAAGCCGATGGCTAGAATGAAAGTGAAAGCAATTCTGTCCCTACATACACTGTAAGAGGCCATCTGTCCCCTTTGGGAAATACACAACGATTGCAAAGACTCAGAGTTACTATTATAATATTTATTATATCCTAGTTTGCAATAATTTTATTTGGCCTGCAGAAACAGAGTTATGGGCAGTTGTGCCCGCCATCAATAAAAACTTAATGAGAACAAAATTGATCTCATCAATTCCCGGTCACTGCCAGGCTTACTCTACCCCAAATCTGCTCTTTACTCAACCTCCTTATTCTGGGCAGGCCAATCATGATGTCTGTTTTCCTCATGGTCTTCACCTTAGGAAAACTGCCTAGCTGGATTCCTTAGTGAGAAAGTCACATAGTCAGGTCTCCAGATGATTTAACTCTTCCATCTACAACAGCACCTTAGGCCAGGGATGGGCATTTAACTCAATAACAATCTATTATAAAATTGGACCAGATATTTTTCTCCCAATATCCATTACCTTTTTCCCTTTTAGTAAACCAACTCAAATTTTTAACTAGGAACAATTTTTAAAGTGATTACATTTCTTTTGCAGCTTAGAATTGTCACTATTTCTGTCAGTTCCCAGAAGCCTTGCCAGATAAGTAAAGAATGTCACCTCCTGGCAGGTGCAGGAAACTCAGACTATTTTGGGGACCTCAAAAGAGGAATTTGCCCAAATCTACAGGGATTGCAGGTATGTCTGATGGCAAGCACTTGGTTTGGATTCTGGCCCGGAGAAGCTATTAAAAATTCAATTAAGATTACTTATAAAAAGTTCCAGCAAAACTAAGTTTAAAAGATCTATATGATCAATCACTATTCTTACTGTGTATGTAAATAATTAGGCCAAGTTTATTAAAATTGGACTTGACTTTCAAATGAATTAGTCTTGATTTGGCTATCACTGGAAATGAGGATTAGTATTTAGAGAGAAAATGTTTCAATAACATATCTTTGTAGATATTAGATTTTAAGCACTCGAGACTCAGGATACTGGGTTTCTAATTTGCTCCAATCATTAACTTATATTTTTCTTTTGTTTCCATAAAAGTGCCTCTGATTAATTACCTGATTGGTTGCTAAGCAAAATAGTATACGATGGCTAACACCACTTGCTACATAATTAAGGCCTTAAATGACTCAAAATGGCATTAGATATTTTAACTGCTGCATAAGGTAAAGCGTGCTAGCCTTAAAACAGAATGCTGTATATATATTTCAAATACCCCAAGAATGAACAGAATGTCATGTATATATTTTGAATATCACAAGAATGTAAAGATTACTAAAAGCTATAAATAAATACTCAAATTGGTGCTTTAAATGATTCTTTCCCTTAGTGATTGGAGGAAAATTCTGATTAACAATCAAAGGCTGTTTTTATTAGGCTTCTTTTTCTCATAGTTATTAACCTTTTTTTTTTTTTACTTGTGTCTCCCTGCCTGGTGCCAAGACTCCTTCACTACACTAACTTCCAGCTGACAGATGAGCCTTTCTATTCAAGGAGGTTCACATATGGTGTCTACCTTGGGTAGGTTGCCTCTGCCTTTGTTATGTCCTATCTATAAATTCCCCAACTGACCAATGTTGACCCATAGGTAGGGACATCTTTATTGCCCTATTCAGCAGGAAGAAGTTACAGAAGAGACCTTTCCACCCTCAGCAACCTTAAACATATAAGGGTCAAAATGGTTCAGGGGGGAATGATGTGGAGAGCAAAAGCCAAAGTAATGTAGATAAAATGAAATTTCCTTGTAACTTGCAGCCCATTGACAAGTACTTGAAACAGGCAGAGGATGACCTTCCTCCAGGAACTCCCAAATGTCTTAATGGTAATGCTTTGCTGGACAGAAAAACAACCTTAGCTTGACAATAGCCAGGCCTCCAGGATCCTCTGAGTCTTCTTCAGCATATGAGGAACGTTTTGGAAAGTTCCCTTTGTCTTTACCTCCCCAGTCTCCAAAGTATCAGATCAGTGGCCCCTCACAATCCCAATGCTGCTCTTTATGGGTCCTGTCCCTGTGCTATAATAGAAACACGTTTGTTGTGCTAAAATAAAAAAAAAAAAAAAAGAATTGTAACTAAATTTTGTCAGTAAGATGAATGAATGAGATATACAAGGAAATTCTTCTAGTTATGAAGGTTCTCCTTTTCCTTCTCTTTTCTAGTGCCTGGAAAATGCATATAATGGCCAAAGTGCCACAGCCATAATGTTACCTTGGAAACAGAAGCCACATCACAAAGTACACTGCTTTCTTGATACATCTTTCATGTTTTACCACCTCCAGACTTTGGTAATGCGAAGGAAATAAATTTTTACTTTGTTTAATGTATTGATTTTTGAGGCTATCCTATTCTCAAAGTGATTCTCAGAGATCCTTTTATTGGTGGCCTGTGAAAGTGACAGCAAGCATGAAGGAGTACAAAATAGGTCCATTATAGCCTCTCAATTTGGAATTCAAGAATTCAAGAGGTAGATCTGGAGAAAGGATCATTGGTTTATAGTAGGAACTCCTAAATAAATAAATAAATAAATAAAGCTGCACCAACATATACAGTAGCAGTGCCCACGTGATGATAACTGAGTCCTAAATTAAATATCAACAACCCCCTGGTACAGCAGGGACTACAAGGCATTCTGACCTCTAGCACAGCCATGGGTTGTGAGTCTAGTCTTTATGAAACCTGGCAGTCTAACAGTTTCTAGAGTCCTATTAGATTCCAAACTCCTTTACCACAATGTATACTATTATAATAAATCCCTGTTACAGGAGCAATTCTAAGGATATAAAGCTTCACACATTTGTTTTTCTTTTCATAATCTAGAGTGTTCATGACTGCATGTGTTTTCAACATCCTTCCTGTATAATTATTTGTCAAGACCTAAGCCTCTAACTTTATAGCATCTCCAGAAGAGACTTTTCCTTTTCTAATCCTGGTAAACCTTTAGGTAAATATACATTTTCTGCTGCCTAGACAATTGTTATTGGCTCTTCCAGATTTTCTACTCCCCTAAATCATGGTCAGGTGATATGCCTTACAGGCTAGGGAATGCTTCGTCACCTCAGCTTGGTTTAACTATCCTATATATAAGCGACTACTTTCTCATGTAATGTTGGACTACCCCATCTCAGAACAAAACAAATTAAACAAGACTCAAGGCTTCCCATAAAATTAAATGCAAAAGCTTTAGTCTGGTTACCTCCTCTAGACTCTTTGTACCTGATGCTTCATGCTGTGGCCTCCCCTGTATCTGTATCTTTCCTCATGCCTATCCCCCTTCCAAGAGCACCCTATCTTCCCTTATCTCCTAACTATGGCCAGAGTTAAATCATCCAAGTTCCAGCTCAAATGTCTCTTCTATGAACAGTCCCTGCTTCTTCTACCAGATGGGATCTCATATTTGAGATCTGATAGTTTCTTATTTGTGTGTAATATTTGGAGTAATGGTTTGGCATCCAAATAGACAATATATTTTTTCTATTTTGGAGGAAAGGGCCTGGCTCCTGCTCTTTTCTGGGCTATACCTACGTTGTCTGCAAATATAACACATGTTCAACTTAATTGAGTGTGTTCTTGCTGTCTTTATTCAAATTCTTTCCCTAAAACAAACTAGTAAAGTCTGTGTGCTTAATATTCTAATCAACAGGACTAAAATTATTATCTTGTGTAACCACAAAAAATACAAGGTTTGTGAAGAATTCATCAGCATTTATGAATAAAAATTATAGAACAGGTGATGAAGGCATATATAAATTCAGTTATTTAAATTGCCTGGTATATTGGGACATCTGGGTGGCTTAGTTGGTTAAGCATCTTACTAATGTTCAGATCGTGATCTAACAGTTTGTGAGTTTAAGACCCACATCAGGCACTCTGATGTCAACACAGATCCCGCTTCAGATCCTCTGCCTTCCTCTCTCTGTGCCCCTCCCTAATCACGCTCTCTCTAAAAAATATATAAAAGCAATACAAAAGTAAATAAATAATTTGCATGATGGCTTAAACGTTATGAGGAAAATAAATTCCTGACCACTGCTTAAATTAATGAGACACAGTCTTACCATTTACATATCTTTTTCTTTCCTCAAAAGGAAATTAGAAAATTACAGAATTTTCTAATTTTAATTCCAGAAGTATATTGTGAATTAAAGAGAAACACTAGACTATTTGAACCACTACTTAATTCCTGATAAAATTATTTGTCGAGAATAGAAGTGATCTAAGACTGGGTGAAAATAAAAGAATTTTGCTGCAGTCATGGAGAGACAATATAGGAATTTCATTAATGCAACAGGTTTTGTATTTAGATAGTGTTGCAGGATTTTTATCTCCGTGCCCAGGGTTCATGGTCTTGCAGCTTCAAGAAAGGAAGAGATGGACACAGAATAAAAAGAGTAGCAGCCAAAACTTTAATTAGAGTATAAGACCAGAAAGTAAGAATAGTATGAAAGTTCTCTTTACAGAGAGGGGGAATTCGGAAGTGAATACCCTTGACTATAGGGAAGAGACTTTGTTTTATAAGGTGTTGGTTAGCCTTCTTTCCTTTCCTCCTTGTTCCTTCTCAGGTTCTACCATTATTGGCTTGACACCTTTAGGTCCTGGGTTGTCCATTCATGATTGGCTTGATTCCATTGTGTGGTCATACTGTCTCTCATATAACACAAGTCTTACCATTTATCTATTTTAGTTAGGCATTGTGATGGTCAAATTCCTGAGGAGAGGAGTGCCTGGGTGGCTGAGTCGGTTAAGGGTCCGGCTTCAGCTCAGGTCATGATCTCATGGTTCGTGGGTTTGAGCCCCACATCAGGCTCTGTGTTGACCACTAGCTGAGCCTGGAGCCTGCTGTGGCGTCTGTGTCTCTTTCTCTCTCTGTCCCTCCCTGTTCATGCTCTGTCTCTTAAAAATAAATAAATGTAAAAAGAAAATTTTTTTTTTAATTCCTGAGGAGAACCTTAGAGAGTAGGTGGTGCCGGTTATAGTCTTAAGAGGAACCTTAAGCCCAGAGGGAATTTGCTCCTGGGCAGTGGCTCCCAGCATTGTTTTAAAATATGTGTTTTTAGCACCAAGGGACCTTGGGTCCTAATGTTTCCCTCTCTGCCTATTTTATCCTAGCTTTCCCTATCACTCGGAGTTCAGATCCTGGCTGTGCTGCTTCATGTATATGTGAATATGGACAAAGGGCTTAACTTCCTTAAAATGCTTAGATTCTTCATATGTGAAATGGCCAGTACTTTTTTCACTGGAGTCTGAGAATTGGGGAGACAATGAATTAATTTCACCATGTAGGGCATATAGTTGTTGCTCTATAAATTAGTGTTATTTGATAAGTTGTACATGCATTATCCTTTGTCTTTTGAACTTAAAGAAGCAGTATGTAATGTTATCATGATTAGAATTAAAATTACAGGTGCCCCTCATCTTCATATCTAGATAATAACATTGTTTCAGCCTTTTTCAAACATTCTGCCAGTGTTAACATACGCTAAAATATAAGTAATTTCTAGAAAGAAAGCAAATCACAGTCACCAATCTATTCAATCTATTAAAGATCCGATGAGGTTATGTTGTTGATACAAAGACCCCTTTAAACAATAGAAAACAAAGTTTTCTAAACAGGCTTCAAATGTACATCTTTTCAAATAATTTTCCTACTAAGAAAACATCTCAGGTTCACGTTAACTAAGATCTTAGAACTTGCCTAGGATTCCTAGATCATTATTGATAATTCCACCAAATATTTTCCTTTGTCTGTCTGTCTGTCTGTCTGTCTCTCTCTCTCTCTCTCTCTCTCTCTCTCTTTTCTTTTTGATAGAGCACAAGCAGGAGAGGTGAAGGAGAAGAGGGACAGAAAGAATCCTAAGCTGGCTCCATGCTGGGCCTTGAGATCATGACCTGATCTGAAATCAAGAGCTGATGTTAACTGACTGAGCCAGCCATCGTCCCTCCACCAAATCTTGTATCAGAAGAGAAATTCCAACCAGTTCATGAAACATCATGCTTATAGAAACAAACATTCTTTCTTGCAACTTTCAATAGATACCTCTAACATATCCCCTCCAAATGAAGTAAGTAATAATAAACTCCAAATTTCAGAAGGTCCTTAAAAACACACTCGGTACAACAATTTCAGTGTGAGTCAGAGGCCTTTCTAGATAAATATTTCATAGCTCTAAAGTGTCAATAATGTTACTTCCCTCATAAGTAGGCAATTAGATATGTATTGTCAAACTGAATGAACATGAATCTTCCATTGCTTCTAAGTAATGGATGCTTTTTAATATATCTGCAAGTCATTCCCAGATGCAGGACAAAATTTTATATAAGTATTATGTATTTCGTGGGTCTTAAGAATGGAAATGTGGGTAAAATAACAAAAATATTCTACCACACCTCCACTTGCAATACTGTTCCTCTTATATTGTAAACACAAACTAAGAACTTAAAGAAGTTCTTAGTGGGGGTGTGTGGAGAAAAATAAATCTAAGTGCAATTGGGAGAAGCTATAGAGTATATTTCCAGAGTTAAAAAAAAGATGCACCCAATATCTATAAATAATTGAATTATTATTTGATCAGTAAAAGAAGAAACCAAATTTAATTGCAGTGAAAAGGATGGAGCATGGGACATGAAAAATTAGGTAGAAATGGTGCCTGTGTAGGAAGGATCTGAAATAAAAACCTAAGCACAACATACAGCCAGGCAATATGCTTTAGGTCCCTCATCTGCACTTTTCTGGACATTGGCTTTGAAAGGACACAGGTCTGAACCAAACTGACTCCATGGCAGGCTTTAGGTTTCCCCTCTGTCCTTGAAGGCCTAAGTTTCAGTTTACCAGAATCATTAGACAATTAAAGGGCACAGACTGCTCAACAGGCAACCAACCACCCTAGTAACACCCAATCAGAAGCAGCCAGCTAAAATGCTTAACATTCCTAAGGGCAGGCCTATAGATGGAAACCATAGATAGTTACCTATTGTTTAATACTGGATTAACCAGTTACTCACCCCACATGGGGGTCCTTGGCCCACTCTGTAATTGGTTAATTTCAAAGGTACTCTAAATATTGTGATTGGGTCCCACCAAAAGTAACGAACGCTCTAAACAAAACGTATGGTTAAAGTTGTTGTCAATGCTGTTATGCAATAATGATTGGATCACTGTACCTATGTCACAATTTCTTGTGACTCCCCCTTCCCAAACCCCATAAAAACCCTGCTCAGCCCTTGTTTGGGGCTCTCAGCATGGGTCCACTGCAATAGTAAAGTCTGTGAGCCCGAGCTTAAGCCCGGCGAACTTAAGCCTGTAATAATAAATGCCCTTTGCTTTTGCATGCGTGACTTGGTCTCCCTGGTGGTCTCTGGTTTTGGGGGACGATATTGCAATCTGGGTATAACAGCTTCATTCTCTTTTTTCTAGAGACTACCCTTCTAGGCCCACATGAAACTGCCTCAGTTCTAAAGTTCTCTAATTACATAAAGGGTTGGAAACAATCTTGTTCTCTTTCTCAATCCCTCCATCAATGTCTATACTCGTTCTCTCTCCACATGTGTCTGCCTTTTATTGAAATCGCTCAGGTACTAGACTTCAAATGGCCTAAACTGAATCAGTTGTCTATTCATGTCCTAAAGAATATTGTCTTGTAGCAAAGATGTAACCCCAGAGGATCGCCTTTGCTTACAGTTGCCAAATGGCAAGGCTAGATAGTCAAACCAACAGCATTTCCATCACTCAGGGGCTATGCTACACCTGTTAAACTATAAAATAATATGTCTGTTTCAAAAACCTAAAACCTCTCTGGGAGATAGACTATATATAAATAATTTAAAATACCACAGCAAAATCCCGGAAAATGGCCTCGCTATACATCTCTTTATTCTTCCCACCAACTAAAAAACCCTGGACATTATGTAAAACAACATAAAGAAGATTATAAAAAGTGGAGAGAAGAAGATGGGCTGGAACACTATGATATAAGGGAAGAAAGACCAAGGGTATGGAGTTTTTGCCTCAAATATCCTATACTTAAGAGCTGATGAAGCCAGCAACCTAGAAATGCCAAAAGTCATCAAAAACAAAAAGCCCAATAAAAACATGCTCTCTCTGGCCAAGACCAGGAAAGGGGCAGTCTAGCAAAAGAGAAAATGTTTGGACAATAATTGCTCTAATCCAGTCAAATACCACAGCGGGGGAGGGGAACAGTGGCCCACATTTGCCTATGCCAAGAAAGGCTGACTGGACAGTGAGGCTTTCATCCTTACCACCCTATTAGGAAATACCAAAAAACCCTACCAGTATGGTGTCAGAGAAGACCAAATAGGGATTCAGCACATGTATCATAAATAGGAGATATAAAATGCTCCCCTTAAACATAAGTAGTAACTTTAAATGCAAAATAATCTGTAAAAATTGGTAAAAAAAAAAAACAAACAAAAGAATATCTTCAGCATTTAGGATAGGCAAAGAGTTTTCAGATTTGACACTAGGAGTATGATACATAAAAGGAAAACAATTGATGAGTTGGACTTGATAAATATTTTAACATCTATTTCTCTGTAAAATCCTGTTATGAGAATGAAAAGGTATGTGACAGACTGCAAGAAAGTATTTGCAAATTATGTATGCAAAGGACTAGTATTTAGAATACTGAATTTTCAAAACTCAAAAAATACAGTCAGAAAATGGTAAAAAGATGAGACATTTTACCTACAGCAACAGATCACAAATAACCACATGAGAAAATGGTCAATATTACTATCCAGTAAGGACTACAAATGAAAAACATAATGGAATGCCACTATACACCTATTAGAATTGTTAAAACCTTAAAAAAATGATAAAAATCAAATGCTACCTGGATGTAGAGCAACTAGTTTATACACTGCTAGTGAGAATGTAAATGGTAGAGACACATTAGAAAATAGTTTGGTAATTTGTTTAAAAAAGAAAAACTAAACATGCCAGTAACATGTAATCCAAGATTACATCCCTGGACATTTATCCCAAGTAAAGATGTGATCACAGAAAAGTCTCTGCACAAAAGTTTATAGAAAATTTATTTTTAATAACCCCAATTTGGCAATAATCCAGATGTTTAATAAATGAACAATTAAATAAAATATGATAAACCTATACCATGGAAGACTACTCAACAATAAAAAGAAACAATCCATACATTTAACAACATGGACAAATTTTGAAAACATTATGCTGGCCAAAAAAACAAAAACAAAAAATTAAAAACAATATTCAGCCTTTGGGATTTGCATGATCCCATTTATATAACATTCCTGAAATGACAAAATTATTGTAATGGAAAACAGATTGGTGGCTAATGAGGATAAAGAAGGGGAAGAGGGTAGGAGGAAAGTGAGTATAACTATCAAAAGGTAACATGATGGATTTTTGTGGTCACAAAGTATTCTGAGCTTTGACTATCAATGTCAATATTTTGGTCTTAATATTATGCTACAGTTTTTCAGGATGTTATCTTTGGGAAAAACTAGGTACACCACACACAGGATCTCTGGATTATTATAACTACATGTAAAAATACAATTATCTTAAAATTTAAAAATGCATGTAAAAATACAATTATCTTAAAATTTAAAAATTTAAAAATAAACACCAGTAAAATCATCATGATCTGTATAAGAACTAAAAAAAATATTATCAAATAAACGCAACAGAAAAGCAAAGAATTAATTGGTGACCTAATTAAGACAGACTCTGTGCTCTTTAGTGACCCATAAAGAGTAGAGAGACCTGCAGAGTCTTGATTTAGTCACTTTAAAAAAAAGGAAAAATGAAGTGCATTCCAGATAGAGTAACACAATTGGCTAAAACCTGGAAACAGGAAGGCATGTGACTTATGGCATAGGGTAGTAGATCAAGGAGTATCAATGACTGGCAGGATATATTATAAAATTAAGTAATTCAAAATAGACTTGATAGCTTAGAATTCACCAAGTCAGGTGATAGAATTTCAGGACCACATACGACTTCCCTTTCAAAATCTCACCATGTTCAATGAGTCCTTCAACAGCTTTTTCACCCTCCAGAAAATTCTTAAAATCCCAGATCTTCTCTGATGATCCCATTCACTAATACTTCATCACAGCAAATGGCCTTTATCATTTTATCTTAAGAATTGTATTGGCTTTGGAAGTATTAGTTCTATGAATATAATTGAAACTTCCTTCTGACAGAATAAATCTTAATTTCTCACCTACCCCCAGTGCTGCTCAATTAATTCTTCTCTAGAGTCTTCCGCATTGTGGTAACTAGATTTTTTTTTAATGCCAGAGGACATTTCTTTTAACATAATGGGTGAGGAATAGTTCTTCAAAAATGCATACATAAGGTTTTGAAAAGAGAGATATTAAAGGGGGGAAAAAGGTACAGCATATGGGATATCATTAATCATATTGTAGTAGTGTGCTGTGATAGATGATAGTTACACTTGTGGTGAGCATAGTGTAACATGTAGGCCCACAGAATCACTCTCTGTACACCTAAGGCTCATCATACCTCAGTCATACCCTGTAACATCAGGGCTCAACTATACCTCAATTAAAAAAAAAAAAAAAAAAAAAAAAAAAAGAAAAAGATGTTAAGAACCTATCATGTAAATAGAACTTGGAAATAGATGAAGACTTCTAGATTTAAAAGCCTGCTAACACACCTCACTTTCAAGACAGATTTTCCTGAGGCCAGCAGTAGTAGCATCCGTGGCTTTCCCTAAGATACACTTATTTCTAGTCATCTTTATTTCTCACCAAATAGCTTAAGTCACAACCATTCATATAACAATAATTGATTTAATATTAGAATGTGTTGTTAATCTCATAACCAGATAGTATCCAGTTATATGACATTGCAATATTTCTTTAGCTTATTGTTTCCCGTTGCTGGGTAAGTTTTAGCTTTTTAAACATGAAATAGTGAAAAGAACTTTTCATCTATTATAATCATCCCTTATGTCTAAATATTAAATGTAGCTTCATCAGTAGACATTTATGTTGCTTCCATATCTTGGGTATTGTAAATAATAGTGCAATGAAGAGAGGGGTGCATATATTTCCTCAAATTGCTGTCTTTGTTTTCTTCAGGTAAATACCCAAATGTGAAACTGCTGGGCCATATGGCAGTTCTCATCCATTTTATGTTCCCACCAACAGTAAATGAAGATTCTCTTCTCTCCAGATCCTCATTAACACCTGTAATTTTGTCTTTTTAATAATAGCCAATCAGTTGTGAGGCCATATCTCATGATTTTGATTTGCATTTTCCTGATTAATGATGTTGAACATCTTCTCAGGTGGCTGTTGGCCATCTAACCGTATGTCTTCTTTGGGAAAATGTTCAAGTGCTTTGTCTATTTTTGATTGGTTGTTTTTGCTCAAGTTGTATATGTTCTTTTACATGCTTTGGATAGTAACCCCTTATCAGATGTACGACTTGCAAATACCTTCTCCCATTCAGTACGTTAACTTTTGTTTTGATTTCCCTACACTTTGCAATAGCTTTTTTAGTCTGATGTAATCCCATTTGTTTCTTTTAGCTTTTGTTTTACTTGTCTGAGGAGATTGATCCAAAGAAATATTGCTAAGATCACTGTCAAAGAACTTACTGCCTATGTTTTCTTCTATAATCCATTTTAAATTTATTTTTATATATGGTTTCGTTCTTTTGCATCTAGCTGTCTAATTTTCTGAATACCATTTACTGACAAACTATCCTTTCCCTGATTATATATTCTCGCCTCCTCAGTCAGGATTAATTGATCATACATTTATGGGATTATTTCTGAGCCCTTCATTCTATTCCATTGGTATGAGACTCTTTTATTTGTAAGTACCATATTGTTTAAAGTTATTTTTAATGACTATTGTTTCATTGCCTGCAAAGAATTTTCGTCCTAAAATAATAGGGATGCACCTCCCATTTCAATCAGAAGCCTTTCCCTTCCCCCAATTTTTTTTAAATGGGAGCTGAGAGAGAAAAGCCTTCTTTTCTCAAGATATGAACCTGGGATTAGGCAGCCAGCTCTCCTAAATCATGGAGAATTTTGTATCATAGAACAAAGACAAAATTCAGAGAAAACAGATTCAGAAAAAAGAAGATTTGTTTTAAAAGTCCTGTTTCCAAAGATCCCTAAAGTTCTGTAAATAAATATACCATCTAGGCTGCAGTTGTGATAGGGTTAACCACATATAATGCTTCTCATTTTTTTTTTTTTTTGGTTTTGTTTTGTTTTACCAATTTTTGGAGTTTTCCTTCACTGGAAGATAACTTTGCCAATAAAGAAACAATAAATACATGTTGTTTCATTTAAACCTAAAGCCAAGATTAAGACATTTCATCCATTCATTCAATATTATTGAAGTTTTATGCACCAGATGCTGTTATAGGTGTTGTACAACAGTGAAACACATCAGGCAAAGTGTCTTGCCCTTGCTCTCATTACAAGGTGAAGAAATTAAGGCACTGTCTTAACAGTCTTACCCAAAATTTTGGCTTTGGTAAATGGCAAAGAGAAGCAGAAACCAGCTTGGTCTGAGGTTGAGTTCAAATTCTCATTGTTTGAAAAGAATCCTAATGAGACCTGTTTATCCCTTCTAGCTGATCTCTAGGGCAACCTAAAACTTCATTAATTGTGATTCATGGCTGCTTAAAAGAGTATTACATGGCTTAGGGAAAAGCAGTCCTAAAACTACCTCTTATCAATTGAATGCTTTCTTCTTTGCTAATTAAGATGGATGGAGTTTTTTTTTAATATTTTATTTATTTTTGAGACAGAGACAGAGTACACAGAAGGGGAGGGGGCAGAGAGAGAGGGAGACAGAATTTGAAACAGGCTCCAGGCTCTGAGCTATCAGCATAGAACCCAATGTAGGGCTCGAACCCACAAACCATGAGATCATGACCTGAGCCAAAGTTGGATGCTTAGCCCACTGAGCCACCCAGGTGCCCAAAGATAGATGGAGTTAAGAGGAAAAATGATCTTCAGAGAAGTCACTGAGGGTATTTTTCCACATTAAAGTTTATCTTATAGGGATTTATTATCTCACAGGTTGATATATGTTTAATACATATTTTAGACCCTTTATCTCAAGTGTAAAAAACCCATGAAATGTAGTAAATTGTTAATAACCTTGTTAAAAGAGATCTCAGTGTTTTCCATTTTGCAGGCACTCTCCCATATTTTTCATTATTTAATAGAATATTTCTATTACTTGAATTTAATGAAAGTCAGTTAAATTCTGAACCACTAGAACTCAGGGTGATGGGAAACAAAGCAGAGCTAGAATCCTGGATTTTCCATGAGTTTGTAGATTTTTCTAGAGCTCTTTTGTGTCTCCACCCAGTTCTCTAAATGTCTTTTATATTTTCCAAAGAGAAAAATCTTATTAATCAAGCTAATGCCAGGTGTCTTTGTACTGCCTAATGACCAAAGGTCAGGGTAAATAGCTCACAAAACAAACATAACTCCAATACAAACACAAAGGTTTTTATTTGGTAGAAGTTTCTACAAATATTTACTAAAATCACTTTGATTGATATGACTCTGTCATTTTTTTGATAGAACCATTTCTTCTCTTAAATAGAGAGATCCAGCCTAAAATAATTCCCATAATGAGTCAATGTTCTTACAAAACCATCTTAAGCATGGCAGGGGTGGTATGACCACAGGATATACTAAAAAAAAATTTTTTTTTGTCAAATTCATGAGAGTTTACACCACTAAAACATTTACTTTGTACTAACTTGAGAATTACACGGCCATCTTTTGTCTTTCTTTCATGTGCTGTTATCTTGGATTCACATTATCAAGTACATGTAATAGCTACTCCTTCTCTCACCAGTTGTTTAATATATGTGGAAACAGACTCAAAGTATTAGCAGTTTGTGAACCTGAAAAGTAGTTCACACATATCAACAATAGTCAACCAGCCATAAAAATAAAAGGAACATTTGTTCTGAAGCAAATCTAATTGGTCAACATGCGACTTGAGCCTGGGAAAGCCAATCTGTAACATCCATTTATTTAACAAAGGTCTTGAACATTTCAGCATTTTAAGACTTCACCCATGAAATCCCTTTTTTTTTTTTTGAGATCTCGTACCACTTTGTTCATATCCCCCATTTCCCACAGGATAAATTGTGAAATCCACATCCTGTTATTCAAAGCTGTATAAAATTTCAACCTTGTCTACGATTCTGTGTCATTCCCCTAATTCCACCTTTTTGTACTCTGTATTTCAGTCACTTAAATATTTTTTGTTGTCCAAATGTTCCTTGTGCTCTCATGTCTCCTTGTTGTTTTCCTGAGACCCTTCCCCCCTTTTCTAGTGTCTTTCTTTGCACTACTTATCACATTACTCTGCTTCCCCATTACCAACTCTAAGTTTTAACAAAAGAACTTCTTGTTCAAGCTCTAAAAAGTGTCTCTACAAAGCATTCTCTAACTCTCCCTCTCCTATTCCAATTTAAATTAAAATGTTCCTATCATCTCTTAAAGCACTCCATGCACGTTACTTATTACAGCACATTTTGTCATCAATAGTTTTTCTACTGTTTGTAATTTTAGCTCTATGAATCTTTTCCATCCTATTTTCTCTCTCCAGTGCCTAGCTTAGTGCTTTAGGAATATTAAGAATCCAGTAGACGGGCACCTGGTTGTCTCAGTTGGTTAAGTGTCTGACTTTGGCTCAGGTCATGATGTCACCGCTCCTGGGTTCAAGCCCTCCATTGGCCTCTCTGCTGTCTGTCAGTGCAGAGCCTGCTTCAGATCCTTGGTCTACCTTTCTCTCTGCCTCTCTCCTACTAGCTGTCTGTCTCTTTATAAAATAAATGTTTAAAAAAATACATAAAAGCTTAAATAAATAATCCAGTTTATATAAAGATCAGTTAAAATTATATTGCTAAATGGCGACAAAAAATAGTCAATATTTTATTGTAAGGTAACAGCTAGTTAGTTGGAAGAAAGCTAAAATTCATAAACTTATACAAAGAGATAAGTTAATAGTTTTCATCAGAATTTCTCTTAGAAGGGAATGAGGTTGGGTAAAAAAGAAAACTTGAAATATTCTGTGAACACAAGGTGGGCTAAAAAGGATTTAGTTATCAGCCACCATCAGAAAGTGTGAAACTAGCAAAAGAGATGCATCATCAAATGTAGAAGAATTAGAAGAGAGAAGATAAAGATAATCTTGGAAGGATGAAATTGGTCAATGAAAGTTAACTACCAGAGGGGTAGCCAAAAACTTTTTATGGATTGGTAGTACCTCATAGTCCAATTAAGATTTAGTGTATGTCTGCACCATGAATCTCTCTTCAGAGATTTCATTTCTGGAAATAAAGTAGAGGGGTTATCTTATAGCAACTTTTACTAGAAATATCAAAAAAAAATTCAGGATAATATATAATAAACACATTTTCTAAGTTTATGGTTGTATTTTCAAGAAAGCAAAGGAAATCTTGAGGAGTTAAGTCAAAGAAGAGGCTACAGCACGAAAAAGAGTGTATTAGGTAGCCTAAACCCGTGTGACCATCTTAGTGACCAAATGGTTTCATGTTTAAAGGCTATGTGGAGATAATGGCCTTTGACTTCTGTAAAGCAGATTTGGAACTGATACCCTTCATATAACCTCCTCCTTGAAGGTCTCAATGAAAAGGGTAAACAAAATATAATTCTACTAAAAGAAAAAGATAATTGATCCTTAAAACCAAGTAGAAAAAAGTTTCCCCTGAAAAATGTTAAACAATATGTCTAATTAGCCACCAGTGTTGAATTCACATTTTATTCAAATTCTATTAAAATTGCTATGGTAATTTTAAAATATGTACACAATTACTGGGTACTTCTTCCTTCAGAAGGTGGAGTTAATTCCCTTCTCTTGCATGAAGGCTGGACTTGATGACTCACTCATAACAAATAGAATATGGCAGCAGGGCAATGTGTAACTTCCAAAACAGCTTCCTCCTTGTTCTCTCTATTGAGTCATTCTCTGTGGGGGAGTCTTCTGCCATGTTGTACAGACAAAAATAGTCTCATGGGGATGTTCATGTTCAAATGAAAACATCCTGCCAATAAGAAGCAAGGATTTGAGGCCTTCTGCCAACAGCCTATGAATGAGCCACCTTGAAAGTCAATCCTGTAGCCTTGCTTAAGTCTTCAGATGACTTAATTCTGACCAAAGCTTTGATTGTAATCTCACATGACACCCTGAATCAGAACCACCTAGCTAAGCTTCTCCTGATATCCTGACTCACAACAAGTATCCCAAAATGTTATAATAAATAATAACATTTATTGTTTTAAGCTTCTAATATTGAAGGTAATTTGGTAAAAAAAAAAAAAAAAGAAAGAAAGAAAGAAAGAAAGAAAGAAAGAAAGAAAGAAAGAAAGAAAGAAAGAAAGAAAGAAAAATTCTTCCTGAGATTGATTTAACTGAAAACCTGAGGCTAGGTTGATCGTACAGCTTTGGGTTCTAGCAGATGGCAGTTCAAAGCCTGTGTGGAAAGGCAAGTGTTTAGGATGGACCTTACATTTGCAAAATTCCCACAGTTAAATTCCCCCACTTAGCTCTCAGTATTTCAACTTAGAATTTCAGCAGCTCTCTGATATTTTTAAACAGAAGAGTCTTGTATTTTATGACTTGTCTAGTTGTTTCTGGAATGGTCATGATCCTACTTAGAGTGAATATTATATGATGGATTTTATCCAAATATTTATGTAAATATATTGAAAACAATGACTTTCCTTAGAGTTTATAATGTTAGCTTACATTACCTTATATATCTTTTTAAAAAACTTAAAAAGAGGAAGTAATAAAGACAACATAGTGTCTACACAAGAATAGAAAAATGGAACAGAAAAGGTTCAGAAAAAGAACCAAACACTTAACTTTCGATACTTCTGTGCAGTGCATCTTTAAGAAGTGATATTGGGCCAATTTGATACCAACATAGAAAAATAAAACATCGAAACAATTTCCACTGCATACCTATCAGAGGAGAAAATGGTCCCCTAAAGATGCTCAGATCCTAATCCTTGGAAACTGAGAATATTATCTGACCTGGTTAAGGAGAATTAAGTTTGCAGATGAAATTAAGGTTTACCCTGTAGTAGACCTAATGTAATTACAAAGATTTTTAAAAGTGGAAGGAGAGAGAGAAGAGGTCAGTGTGATATATTGTAAGGGGCACTCAATATACCTTTATTGGCTTTGAAGATAGAAGGAAGTCATGAGCCAGTAATTGAGGACAGACTTCAGAAGCATGGTAAAAACAAGAAAACATTCTTGGAAGGTAGCCCAATGGCAGCTTGTTTATAATTTATGGAGATAGGCATCTGACTTCTGACCTAAAGAACTAGAAGATAATAAATTTGTATACCTTAGTCACTAAATTTGTGGAAATTTGTTATAGCAGTCACAGAAAACTAATACAAAGTCAGAAAAAAATCAATAGTAGAGGAATTGTAAATCTAATCTAAATGTCAAAGGTAGAATATGGAAGAAACAAAAAACAACTAACTTTTTAAATACAAAATAAACTATCTTCAAACTATAGATGTAAGCAAAATGTCTTAAATTATAAAAGTACTGATTAATAAGAAAGAAACATAATAAATGGGAATATGCAAACATTATGCTCATTGCTTTAAATGCCATCAAAAATAAAAGGTAAACCATAGATTGGATGAAGATATTTTGTAGTACATATATTCTAAGGACTTAATATAGAATATATAATGATCTTCTACATTAAAAAGATACAGATGATACAATAGAAAAAGTTAAAATATTTTTAATTTTTATTTCAGTATAACTGACACATAAAAATGTATACATATCTAGTATATACACTTTAATGAATTTGAAGTATACATCTGTGAAATTGTCACTATAAAATACCTTACTTATCCCCTCCAGAAGTTTCCTCTTTCCTTTTATAACATTTAACAGAAGATATACCCTTTTAGCAAATTTTAGTGTACAGCACACTATTATTATTTATATGCACTATACTATATAGCAGAACTCTAGGACTTACTCTTCCTTTTTAACCTTTTTTTCTATTTTTTATTTATTTTTGAGAGACAGAGAGATAGCACAAGCAGGGGAGGGTCAGAGAGGGAGACACAGAATCTGAAACAGGTTCCAGGCTCTGAGCTAGCTGTCAACACAGAGCCGGACGCAGGGCTCGAACCCACAATCGTGAGATCATGACCTGAGCCGAAGCTGGACGCTTAACTGACTGAGCCACCCAGGCGCCCCTAGGACTTACTCTTATAAGTGAAACTATATGACTAAAACCCTCCTGATTTCCTTTCCCTCCAGCCCTTGGCAACAATTGTTCTCCTCTCTGCTTCTATGAGTTCAATCATTTCAGATCCTATATAAACAGAATCCTGTAGAATTTATTCTGTGTCTGGATTATTTTACTTAGCAGAATGTCTTCTAAGTTAATCAATGTTGTAGTAAATAGCAGAACTTCCTCTTTAAAAATGCTGATTAATATTCTATTATATGTATATACCACATTTTGTTCATTCATCCGTTGATGAACATTTAGGTTGTTTCTATGTCTTCACTAATGTAAGTGATGCTGCAATGAACATGGGTATACAGAACTTTCTTTAAGATTCTGATTTCATTTTTGGTATACACTCAGAGATTGACTTGCTGACAAATGTTTATATGTACTTTTTATTTTTTTTAGGAGCCTCTATAGTGTTTTCCATAGCTGTTGTACAAATTTACATTGCAAAACACTTTACAAATGATAGCGAATTTGTCAATATCCATTAGTCATCAGAGAAGAGCAAATTAAAAACCACAATTCAAGACTACTACAAGGTCATCAGAATGATTTAACTAAATGACTGATATCCGCTTCTGTGAAAATATGCAGGTGATGGATGTATAGTTTGGTGCAACCACTTTGGGAAACTATTTGGCAATATCTACTAAAGCTGAACATACGTGTGTTTCAGTTTTCAACAATCCCATTCTCAAGTATGTATCCATAACTGTATGCAAATGTTCTCTACAATAAACATGCACAAGTATTCAGAACTAGGCTATTCATGATAAGCAAAAACTGGAAACACAAATTTCCATCAGCAAAGAAATGCATGAGTATATTTGACAGTTTGAGTACTATACATCAGTCACATTGAAAGAACTACAACTACACATAATAACACAGATATCATAAATATAATCTGAGCAAAGAAGGCCTAAAGCAAGAGTACCCTTGGCATTCATCTAAAGTTTAAAATCATTACAAAACTTTAAAATCAGTCGCTACTGACCTATGATTTTAGAAAATGACAGTAGTCACCATTTTTGGGTGGAAGGGAAAGAGAAGACAGAGTTCAAAGGGTTTTTTGGTGGGTGTGGAAACTACCATAACTTGTTAAAAACACTTAACAAAAGCTACACAAACTTGAAGTCAAAACTTTCACTTTGCAATTAGGAACAAAAAGAGAAAGTCCAATATCATCAATTCTACTCAACACTGAGTCAAAGACATAACCAAGGCAATAAGAACAAAATATAGAAGGATTGAGAAAAAAGATCTATCAGTATTGGGAGAAGTTATGATGACAGCCTAAATAGAAAAATCAAGAGGATAAACAGAAAATTTATTAGAAGTAATGAATTCTTCAGGTTTCTTGATTTAAAATCAACATAAAGATCAGTTGTACAGTTTATACCAGCAAAAAAGAAAGTTATAAAAATACAAAATATATTTTATAACAATATAAAATATAACAGCCTCAAATATTTATATGGATAAGATTTGGGGAGAAATATATAAAATCAACTAGAGACATCACAGAGGACCCAATTTTGACTTTCTACATTCTTGGAAAGAACTCAGTGATTTAATACATCAATTGCTTTCAAATACCTGTTTAAATTCAATATGATTTTAATTACAATCAGAGTTCTTTTTAACTAAAATTTGACAAAGAAGAAACTAAATATTTTAAAGAGGAATAATGCCCTCATTAAATTTTAAGGTTGTTTAGAACAAAAACAAGAAGAGTGGCTTTTGTTTCCAAATATCAAAAATCACTCTAAAGCTATATGAACTGAGAATACTTAACTCTGACTAGAAAAATCAATACAACAGGGAGATCAGTAAAGCACATATATAGGAATATAATATATGATGAGTATTATATACTATAGAGAAGATACAGATCATTAGCAAATAAGTAAGTTTATAAAAATATTTAGCAAAAGTTCCTGAGAAATTCTGAAAAAAATCACTTATCTATACTATAAAAGCAATGTTATCCTTTTAGGTACCATAAATAAAAAATAGTTTCATATGTATTAACATCATATACATGGATAAATTTTATCAACATTATGATAAAATGAGAAAATAATTAAAATAGACCTAAAATACTTGTCATATAATATTTCATTTATATAAAACTTTATACCTGTAAAATCATTGTATATATACACATTCATGCACATATAGCAAAATTATGAAGAGGAGGCATGGGACAGAAAGGTATGTGGCTGTTGGGGAGAGTAGTTTGACTTAGTTCTTAATTGCCTAGTCTGTCATCACATGTAGAAATAGATTGGACATATATTTGGAAAGACTGGAAAAGTTAGGAAGAACATAGATTTTAGCATTGTTTAGAGAACTCATTTTCTATATTCTAATCCAATTATTTAATGGTTCAAAATTTTGATATCACTGGAAGTCCTAACTTTTAATAATTTTTATAGTGTCTTCCAATATTGTTTATCCAATGTTAATTTCTACACTTTTCCTGCAAAGAAGAATCAATATATATATTTTTTTCAATCCACTCTTCCATCAAGGAATTCAGGAGTAAATCCTGGTAATGTTCAGCTAATCAAAAGACTCTGATTCATCCTTCTAGGTTCAGAAAGGGAATCAACATGTGATCAAATTTTAGCCAATCAGATATAAAAGAATCTTCCCTAAAAGCTAGCTAAGAAACTGTTTCTGGCATGTAGTTTCATTGTAAGGAGTGCCTGAAAATTTAGTTCTAATTATTCTCCATAGGAGGATGTAGGCAGCATGGGGTTCATATGAGAGTAGGATATTAAAAGTAAAAATAAATAAAAGTCTTTAGTTATATACTTAAACTGCCTGGCTCACTAGCCCTGGAACCACACCTTCCTTGGAACTTTAGGTTATATGAAATGAAATGTCCTTATTCTGCCATTTTGACTTGAGTTTTCTATTACTTACATCATAAGTTACACAGTGTCAGTAAATGTAATACACTGGATGGTGACCAAGATAGCCTTAATATCCATTCCAGATTGACTAAACTTTATGGGTTTCTTCTTCACTACAGACCACAGACGTCCTTTTCTTTATTTAGAAAACTTGCAATTGTAAATTCTTTCTCTCCCCCTTTACAATATAAATCTTTTCCCAGCTTCTTGGCTGTTTTACAACCCAGGGGGGTCTTTCTCTAGACCTAGGAGCTACCTTCGTAATCATCAAAAAAGGCAACATCCCTATCTATCTCTCAGACTCTGTAGGAGTATAGAAAACAAAGGTGGACAGGAACGCTTTAGCAGATACAGATTATTTAATCACATTTACACAAATTCTCACCTATATCCTATTTTTCCACTAACTCTTTCATACATTTAATAATTATGTTACCTTTTGTTTGAGGGAGGAGTTTAATCTCTCTCTTCTAATGCAATAAAATCTTAAATAAATAAAGTCATGAATGCAGTCTTGTCTATTTAATGTGTCTGATGGTGTTTCCACCATGCAATAAAGGCAAATTGCTTTCAGAGTCACAAGTCAGCAACACAAGTCTCACTGTTCACGAGTTTGAATCACATGTCAGTCTCTGCACTGACACTGCAAAGCCTGCTTGGAATCCTCTCTCTTCCTCTCTCTCTCTGCCTCTCCCTCTGCCCACTCCCCACATGTGTGCATGCTCTCAAAAATAAACTTGTAAAATGCAGCTACAAATAAAAGGTCCTCAAAATGTATTTACTGTTTCACATATCAGATGCTCTATTACATATAAAAGAGATCATCAAAAATAAAGAGTTGTCCTAAAGGAAATTATAGCCTAGCAGGAATTAAGGCAAACAAACAATACTAAGAGTAAATTGATCTTAGACCCTAAAAGTTAAGTAAGGAAAGATATGGGAATAACAAAGGAAGGACTATATCCCACTAGAATTTGAAGGGCTTCCTTTAAAAAGTAAAACCTCCTTGGGGCACCTTCATGGCTCAGTAGGTTAAGCCCATGACTTCGGCTCAGGTCATGATCTCGTAGTGTATGGGTTGAACCCCACATCAGGCTCTGTGCTTACAGCTCATAGCCTGAAGCCTGCTTCAGATTCTGTGTCTCCCTCTCTCTGTGTCTTTCCCCTGCTCATGCTCTTTCTCTCAAAACATAAATAAACATCAAAAAAAAATGTTTTTTAAAAAAACTTCCTTTAAAAGGACATTTAAAATGCTTTACACTATAAAGCAATGGGGGAGAAGGCAGGGAGCACCCCTGAGGTATGTGGCTGTGTTAACAGAACATTAGAGGAAAGTGAATCACCTGTGTGATCAGGGAACAGGATGTAGTAGTTGCTAGCAGGATTCTAAGTTTCAGAGGTTTGACTTTGAGAAAGTCCCTTTTTAATCTCTAAGCCTCAGTTTCTGTAAAACAAGGGGTTTAGACTGGATCATTACGAAGATACTTTTCAGTTAAAAATAAAAATTACACTATTTTACCACACATCCATAGTTCAATTAGGTGAGAAATTATCCATCTTTTAATACTCACTTTAACTTATTTAAACTATTACATAATTTACAAACATGTATTCATCAAATAGGGCAACTTTTGAAAGAAACAACAACAAAAAGAGACTTTTTTTGTAATCTAATAGCAAAGTGGCACCACATTTGGCTTCATGGCTCATTGGGTCTGAACAGCCTAAGATATTTTCACTCCTCTAGTCTAGCCAACTCTTTGTTAAAAGTCACTGAAGTGGTAACCCTTGGTACTGGAGTTGGAGCCAAGTGGTTCTCTTAGTTGTGAATTTTTCAAAAGAAAAACTTTGTGCTGTTAGAAATAGGGAAGGAAGAATGATTCTAATTCTCACTTACTAAAATCACAATGTCATTCCTCGTGTAGGAGGTCCTAGAGAATGTGATAGAGGACACATTTTCAGCTCCATGTATATTTGCTGAGTATTAATGGGTACAATTAACCAATTTGAGTGCTAAGTTCTTGTCCCTTAAATGGAGCCTAAAACAGCCCTTGAAATTTGGCACCTCAAAATAATTATAGGCAGAAGAGTGTCCTCATAAGGCAATATTTGATTTTTTTTAAACCACAGCTCTTAAAAAATCAAACCAAGCAAGTGGATTTCATTGTCACTAGTGTAAAGTTTTTTAATTCCCCCACTAGAAATGCATTCATTAATGATCTCTGGCATCCTTACATAATTAACTCACTGTTTAAACACACAGTCCTTTGAAATTCCAAAGGGTGGACAATATTTGCTTTTTATAGCTTACTGAATGAATTTACACCATCTAGGGAAAATAACTTCAGCATCAAAAAATAAATAAGCTATGACACGTCACATTAAATATGAATTTGTATCTATTAACTTTCCACAAATATAGTGTCATGCTCTGGAATGAGTTTTGAGACATGACGGTATTCAAATTTAGAACTTAATCATATCTGATGTATCCTCACTATTCTTTTGGCTTCTCTTGTTGTAAAGGTAATATTTGTGATGAACTGACAGAAAGGGGAAGGATTTTCTCAGTTGATGTTTGATTATAAATGCAACTAAGCACTCTGTTTTCTTAGACATGGGAAAATGCTCAATAATGCTCACTGCAGTGAACTCAGAAGAATGCCCAGCTAGGGGGTCAAAAAAAATGCACAATCTTTCACCAAATGGCGCTTCTCTAAACCTCTAAGAGTTCACTCCTTTATTCACAAATATTAGGACAAAACCAAAATAATTTACATTTTTATGGCATATTATTTCTAAGATATCAGGAGTACAAATGCTGTTTTATTATTGAAAAGATTTCCAGCTTGTGAAATTTGGTGACTGGGAAAACTCATTCAAATTGTGTACAATTTTGGGGGCTCTGTAACAATTTTATCCATTAGATTATTATTATATCCATAAACCTGTACTGAAGAGAGGGGTAACTTGGGAAGGGGAATTTAATGTTGGTCATTCTGTGAAAAGGCTTTACTTCCTCACTTAAAAACATAGTCAAGGGCTCAAACTTAACAAAATGGGTGAAGATGAGGAATATATTCCAAGGGTGAGGGTGTTCCTTCTCTTGAGACTCTGTAGAATGAAAAAAGCTCAGTGACTAAAGTTAGTGATCTTAGTGGTCTTAATGTGTTAGCGGTAATATTCTTACTAGTGACATATTGGGCTCTTCTGTATCTTGTGAAATCTTTCTGACAAGACCAGGCTACCCTAGTTCTGTTACCTATCTTCCAGAGACCAATAAATTAACCAAATTTGGGGGGGGGTAGGTGATGAAAGAACTCCAAGGAAATTATACTTAGTAGTTCAAACTTAGTGCTAAGATCTCTAATGGCATTGTGTGTGTGTGTGTGTGTGTGTGTGTGTGTGTGTGTACACAGTGGAAGAACTGGATTTGAGAGAATTATAACTTACTCTTGAGCAAATCATTTCTTTAATTTGGGCCACCATTTATTTCATTCACAAATAAATAAAATTCAGATAATTCTAAATTTTTGCTTTCAACATCATTAAAAACTGAGCCATGTGTAGAATTCCAAGACAGAAACTAGATAAACATCATGGGTGAGATTCATAAATTGTGACTTACATATTAAAGAAAAGTCAGAACAATTTTTAAGGCAAATTATACCTTAGAAACATATGATCCCTTATATGTATGTTCAAAAAATATAAAGGAAGGAGGCACCTTGGTGGCTCAGTCAGTTCAGCATCCGACTTTGGCTCAGGTCATGATCTCACAGTCCGTGGGTTCAAGCCCCGCATCGAGCTCTGTGCTGACAGCTCAGAGCCTGGAGCCTGCTTCAGATTCTGTGTTTTCCTCTCTCTCTGCCCCTCCCCTGCTTGCTCTAGGTCTCTCTCTCAAAATAAAGACATAAAAAAAAATTTTTTTAATGTAAAGAGAGGGAAGATTCCCAAAAGTATTTTATAAAATTAATAGAGCATTTATTTTAAAACTATAGAAGGAAAACAGGATAAAAGAATACTATAGGCAAATATTTTGAGAATAACTACCAAAATCCTAAATATCAAATCACTACACTTACATATGTATATAAGAGTTTTACATATGCTTACATATACATACACACAAAAAATATGGTTTATAATATCAAAAAAAAAATGCCATAGGCCCATGGTAGAGTGCCTTGGCCCCAAGACAGCAAACCAAGAACTAATAGCTATTTCAAACTCTCTAGGAGTGGAATTCTGTGGTCCAGCCCAAGTGAGGCAATCTGTCAGATGAGTTCCCCATCACTCAAAGGAAGCTCAAGTAATCTACCTAATAAGACTCCTGCCTTTCCCCTAAGGTAACGTGACCTTGCCTGAAACAATCCTTTCTTTGTTATTGTTGTTTATTTTTTCGCTAACAAGTTCTGGTTCCACCATCTTTCCATACTGTACAACTCTAAAGCTCCCCTCAACTTTCTGGATGGGACGCTGCCCAAGGCATGAATCGCTTAAAGCCAATTACACTTCAAATTTACTTAACTGAATTTTGTTTAATGATATTAAGGTAAAAAAAGTCTTTGATAAATACTGAGACCTTAAGAATGAAGGAAACAGTCTTTCTCAATCACTGGTAGTAGTATAAATGGTAATACGTGGTAGTAGTATAAATTGGTACCACATGTGGAGAAAAAATATCAATATATACTTTGAAATGCGTGACCTTTCCAGTTTTTCCCTTTTTCTGTAATCATACATATGTTGCTTATGAATGGGTGCAGGATGAGATGCCCAGAATGTGCCAATTTGGCACAAAGATTATTTTGAGTTAAAAGGAATCAAAACCCAATAGATGCAGTGAAAGCTCTCTACCTCTCCTGTAACTGCCTAAATTTACATTGGAAAGGAGCCCCAAAGCGAAGAAAGCTATACACACTCCTCATCACCTAAGGGACTTGTCTGCATAGTGGGGCAACATTTGCTTTTCCAAGCATTTCCTTTCACCTTCTTGCTAGCATCTTTCTCCCTTTTGTTTTCTGTCCCTACTCCCACCTTCGCTCACAGAAGCTTCATGTTGCCCCATTGTCTTTGAAATCTCATGCCTTGTAGATTCCCTGTACATACACCTACTACATTTCATTTTCTCCTGCTAATCTGTGTCATGTCAATTTGATTCTAAGACCGGCTATAAGGACCATAGGGCAGAGTAAGGTTTTCCTCCCTGAGAATTATGTATGAATAATAATAATCCATAGCAGTGCTACTTGTGATAGTATGGGACTGAAACATACTAAATGTCCTTCTGAAAAAGAATGGTCAAGTAAATCTTCATGTATCTAATAGAATTTTACAAAACTGGTAAAATGAATCAAAGAAAACACAAGATGTGCTGAAATAAAAGGAAATTCAAAAATATTGTTAACTGAAAGCAAAATGCATTAAAGGTACAGTTACAATTCTTTGTGTAAAACTTTACAATTACTTATATTTGAAATCAGAGATTATCTTTGTTTGCTTCCTGGGAGGATATCTGTGTAGTTAGAGAAAAGAGAGTGTCAATTATGCCTCTATATTTTCCGTGTTTCTGATGCTCAGACATCTGGACCTTGTAAACTCTGCAGAGACTGTCTCTTACAGGGCTAACTGACGACTAGAAATAGTAAATGACTTTACTCATAGTAAACCACTATAAGTAGTCCTTTTATATGCAAACCAACCAATCAAGAGGTATATTCTAATCACCTTCTTTATCATACTTTTCCACTCTGGACTGCTCTCCCTGGGTTTTAATGACCGCAGTACAAAGTACCAAGCAACCAAGAATAACCTCTTTGCTCCAGAGCCCCCTGACATTACGCAAACTAGCAAGGCCTAAATCTGTTTACTCTTTCTCTCCATTTCTTTCCGTTGGAATTATATTAAAGGCTCTTGTCCATCTTTCCCCCTCATTGCCTTTGCTCCCTGGCCACCCCTGTGGCCATGTGAGGAATAAGATGGCCTCCTCTTGAATAACAAACTATTGGGTTTTCTTTTGTTTTTGATTTTTTGTTTGTTTATTTGTTTTGTTTTCTTTTGGGAGAGAGAGAGCACTCAAGCAGGGGAAGGGCAGAGGGAGAGGGAGAGAATCTTAAGCAGGCTTAACGCTCAGCATGGAGCCCGTGTGGAACTCAATCCCATGACCCTGGGATCATGACATGAGCCAAAATCGAGTCAGAAGCTTAACCAACTAAGCCACGTAGGCACCCCAAACTATCATTTTAAGGTCCATATTCTCCTGATCTGGTGGTTTTACCAGACTTTAATAATAAAACATGAATTGTAAAGCATTGTGAGGTATTGGGGGACATCATCAATAAGATGTGACCACTGGGGTGCCTGGGTCGCTCAGTCAGTTGAGCATCTGACTTTGGCTCAGGTCATGATCTCATGGTTTATGAGTTCAAGCCCCACTTCCAGCTCTGTGCTGACAGCTGAGAGCCTGAAGCCTGCTTCAGATTCTGTCTCCCCCCTCTCTCTGCTCCCTCCCATGATCATGTTCTGTCTCCGTCTCTCAATGATAAATGTTGAAAAAATAAATAAATAAATAAAAAGATGTGACCACTGATTGACCTTTGAGCCGAACCTGGGCCCTCAGAAGCTCCTCATCCACTCTGTTTGTCCTTGGAATATAGGTTCCACTGGCCTCTCCAGTTCCCAGAGGCTGCTCCAAGGACACAACCTTGAGATGGTGATGGTTGTTGAAAACACTCCCATGACATATGCAACTGAGCCCAGCTGGGGCCTCCATATAAACCTTTAATTTGGAAGGCCAAGTATGGAGATCCATTTCACCTTGTTGCTGCCCAAGATAAGCCTCATAGGTAACTTCCCTTTGTTATTATTTTTTTAAATTTATTTTTTCATGTTTATTTTTGAGAGAAAGCGAGACCAAGTATGAGCTGGGGAGGAGCAGAGAGACAGGAAGACAGAATCTGAAGCAGGCTCCAGGCTCTGAGCCTTCAGCACAGAGCTTGACACAGGGCTCTAACCCACAGACTGCGAGATAAAGACCTGAACCTAAGTCAGACACTTAAGTGACTGAGCCACCCAGGTGCCCCATTCCCTTTGTTGTTATTAAAATTGCCACCAGCCAACCTGGAATGGCCTCTTTCTTTAGTCCCTCTCTGCTCTCTGAGTACAGGGACCACTTTCAGATTATACCAGATTATTGCATGGTTTTTAAAATAACTTTTGCTGTTTTCCATTTATAGATATTATTTAAAATATAGAAACTAAATGTCATGATTTAACCTTGGCACTTGTGCAAAGTACCAGTAGTAGGCAAAAATCTCAAAATAAATGTTATTACTGAATAGTAACATAAAAAAGTAATGTTAAAAGAGAAAATTGGATTTCTGGCAAAATTCAGAATATAATATTGAACTATATGCTATTTCTATTATTGAAGAAACAAATGTGCCCTAAAGGTGACCCTGTCAATAAAAGTTGGGGAAAACTACCAAGTATGAATAGAGGACACAAAAGATCTCAACAAATGGAGATACAATGTTCATATGTGTGTTGATTCAATGTGGCAAAGCAGCCAGTCTTCCCCAGATTAATCTAGAATTCAATGCAATTCCAATTAAAATTCTTACCCAGTTGCTCCTAGCATTTACAGGAGTATAAAGTCAAAAATACTGTCAATTTTAAAGAAAATAAACAAAAGGACTTAGCTATGGATACTTGGAATTTTAACCAAGCTTGAATAGTTAAAATGGTGTGGAGTAAACACAAGAACAGACAAACAAGTGAATGAAACTAAAGAAAGAATCCAGAAAAAGATCCATCTATAAGGGAACTTGTCTATGAAAGCTGTGGGGTTACAAATCAGCAGGGAAAGATGAATTGTAGTAACATGAAAATATGGAACATAAGGTAAAATTGGATCTCTCACATCATTTATAGAGACATTCTTTATATCTGTATATGGATTTATAGGCACGAAATACAATAATTTTAAACTTTTAGAAGAAATCATTGGTGCATATTTTGATGACATTAGAATGGCAGAAACAGTAAAGGGGGAAAAGAAAAAACGAGTCTGGCTTACTGGGCCAGCCTCTACCTAATCCCCAAGATAACCTGCCAAGCTCTGAGGGGCCAAAAGAGCACAAGCACTGGATGAGAAAACTCTAGTTTAATGCAAAGATCCATCTGATCTTTACAAAGTTTCATAAGAAAGACAGGGCAATATTCTCTACATTTTACAGGTGAGTATCCAAGGCACAGAAAGGAGATTAGAGTTTATCCAAGACCATACATAGCTTAAAGTGAGGGAAATAAAAGATTCAACAGTTATGAATCTTAGAAATGGATCATGTGTTAAGGATGTAGAAAAAATGTCAACCTCATACATTCTGGTACTGTGTAGCACTACTATTATCATCTATATTTGAGTGGATTTCATTTTAAAACATTTTAAAAATTATACAATTTGGCTTCTGAAGGATTAGTATCTTATAAATTTGGAATAATATACTATTGTAACATCATTGAACAAACAACAATTTTAAGTTTGATAGCATCAGCATAATATGCCTCCCAACAGCATCATCAAGAGCTATGTAACCACATGAGAAATCTTCAAAGCACAATTAGCTCTAATAATTTATTATAATACAAATGGGATTTGGATTGTGCTAAAATTCACCAGTTATAAGCTATCCTCTGTGTTTAGCATTTCTCTCTCTCTGAACAGGAAATGTATTCAAAGACACCACAAATAATCCCCATTAAACAATAGGATGAATGAAACTCTTGTAACTGTGTAGAAGAACAAATTGGCCCTCCCATTTTGATTTCCCCTGTAAATAAAACAGATCATCTTCAGTACCAGAGTGGTTCAATCACAAATATCCATCAACTGGCTAGTTAAATGCTGTGCAAAGCATTTTTATATCACAAAGTCCAGTCTTAATCTTCCTTAACCTAAATATAACTATATTATAGTGAGGTCTTAGATTAGATAGTATGTTAAAAAAAAAATCTAGCTTATAGATTGTGAGCTCCTTGAAGGAAAAGGTTTTTCTTACCACTTTTCAAATTTCACATAACTGGGTGAAGCCCTAATGCAACAGAAATTAAAAAAAAACATAAATCAGTTGCCTATATACTACTAAAGAAAAACGTTTTGGGGTATAGATATCCCAAGATCATTCTCTTTTGTCCTTTTTGTTTTTTGAAATTCTGATTTTTCAGCACAATGATATTCTCTAATTTATTTTTTAAATCTAACAAAAAAACATTATTATTTATGTAAGCACTATGATAGCCAACAGCCCAAATTAGACTATGTTAGGTCATGTAATTTTCATGACAATTTATGACATTGGTCTTATTTTTCATTTTTAGATGAGAAAGCAGAAATGCAAATAGATTCAGTAGTAAATTTCCCAACTCATAAAGCTAATAAGAGTTAGGGATGAGACTCAAACCTTGTATGTGTCAATGACGATGATCATGCCTCACAGAAGGTTCTCAGTAATACAGTAATGTTTCCTTTACAGTAGATCTAGCAAAGTATTTTAAATTTTAAAAAGGCAAAATGCTGGTTTCCTGAGCTATATATTTGCCATTTTAAGTTCTGTGCATCGCTGTTGCCTAAACTCTTAAAGCTTATTTTTGTTATTATATTTAATGTCTTCAAGCAACACAGGCATCATCATGGACCAAAGTGGGGGAACAAAAACAAAAAACTTCCTCTTTCTCTGGTTAATCAAGCTCTAATTGTTCCAGGAACTGCCCCTTCTCATCAAGTTTATTCTCAAAATCATTAGTTATCAGTGTTGTGAAATTTAAAATTTTAATTATGAAAAATGGAAGGGAGCATGCATTTAACTATTGTATAATCAGTGCATTCGTATGCAATAAATTCTTCGTTTCAGTTTCAGGAAAACATATTTGGATAAACAAACTAATAAACTCTATTTGTTTTGAAATATGATCCAAATGCAATGCAACTTTATTCTTATTCTTTGAAATCCTAAAAGGGCTGATGAATTAAATGCCTAATTCCTAAAAGGTAAGATTAAAGGACTATTTGCTAAAGATTAGATTATTTAACTTTATACATGTAGAGATATATCCACATCCAAATATAAAATTCAATTATAGTACATAATACATTAACTCCTATTTTACATATATATTAACTCAAATATGTATGCAGAATATGTGAAGGTAAACCTATCTATGTTTGGCAATAGGGCTCTTCAGTTAAGGATTAAACTGTTTTAAAAAATGCCTATCTATGGAGAGAAACTTCTTTTCTAGGATATTTTTTTCCCTCCAATATTTAGTCAAGATCTGGAATTTAGAGATTAAATTTGGCCCTATCCCAAAAAGACAAAGAAAGATAAAATAGAACACATAAAAATATAAGTGGACTCATTTACTAAGTTTCTATAAATGTTTTTCTGAAGCAATTCTGTATTTGATCACTATGTGCTTTTTTGCAATTGTTTCTTTCTAAGAAGAAAAGTCCCAATAATTTATTTTTGCTTTTGTTTCCCTTGCCTCAGGATACAGATCTGGAAGGAAGTTGCAGTGACTGATGACAAAGAGGTTACTGCCTATGTTTTCCTCTAGGATTTTTATGGTTTCAGGTCTCATATTTAGGTCTTTAATCTATTTTGAATTTATTTGTGTGGTTGGTATAAGAAAGTGGTCCAGTTTTCCCAACACCATTTCTTAAAGACAATCTCTTTTCCCCAATAGATATTCTTTACTGCTTTGTCGAAGATTAATTAACCATAGAGCTGTGGGTTCATTTCTGGGTTTTCTATTATGTTTTATTGATTTATGGGTCCATTTTTGTGCCAGTGCCTTTGTGCCAGTACCATACTGTTTTTATCACTACTGCTTCGTAATATAACTTGAAGTCTGGAATTGTGGTGCCTCCAGCTTTGCTTTTTCAAGGTTGCTTTGGCTGTTAAAGGTCTTTTGTGGTTCCATAAAAAATAAAAAGTTGCTGCACAGTGAAGGAAACACTTAGATATCTTGACATCTAAAAAGCAACCCACAGAATGGGAGAAGATATCTGTAAGTAACATATCTGATTAAGGGTTAGTATCCAAAATATATGAAATATAAAACTCAACACTCTCAAAATGAATAACCAATTTAAAAATGGACAGAGGGCATAAACAGACATTTTTCCAAAAAAGACACACCTATAGCCAACAGATAGCCACATGAAAAGATGCTCAACATTACTCATCAGCAGGGAAATGCAAATCAAAACCACAATGAGATATCACCTCATACCTGGCAGAATGGCTAAAATCAACAACACAAGAAACAGCAGGTATTGTCCAGGCTGCTGCACTGTTGGGGTAATGCAGGAGGGTTCCCCTTTGTCCACATCCATCCACTCTGGAAAACAGTATGGAGGCTCCCCAAAAAGCTAAAAATAGAACTACCCTAAAACCCAGCAATTGCACTGCTAGATATTTACCCAAAGAACAAAAGTACCATTTCAAAGGGATACATGAACCCCTATGTTTACAGCAGCATTATCTACAATAGCCAAATTATGGAAACAGCACAAGTATCCACTGACTGATGAATGGATAAAGATGATGTGATGTATATATGTTGTACACACACACATACACACATACAGTACAGTATTGCTCAGCCATAAAAAAGAATGAAATCTTGCCATTTGGAATGACATTGATGGAGCTAGAGAGTATTATGCTAAATGAAATGAGTTAGCGAAAGATAAATACCCTATGATTCCAGTCATATGTGGAATCTGAGAAACAAATGAGCAAAGGGGGGGAAAAAAGAGGCAAACCAAGAAACAGAGTCTTAACTACAGAGAACAAACTGATGGTTAGAGGAGGGGAGGGAGGTAGGGGAATGGGTTAAATAGGTGACAGCGATTAAGGAGTGCACTTGCTGTGATGAGCACTGGGTGTTATATGGAAGTGTTGAATCATTATACCGTACACTTGAAACTAGTATTACACCGTATGTTAACTGAAAGGGGTTTTTTTAAGGTTTATTTATTTTGAAAGAGAGAGCAAGAGAGCGCGAGCAGGAGAGGGGGAGGAGAATCCCAACCAGGCTCTTCACTGTCAGTACAGAGCCCAACATGGGGCTCAAACTCATGACCATGACATCGTGATAGAAGCCAAAACTAAGAGTCTAACACTTAATTGAGTCACATCACACATCCTTAAGTTTTTTTCTCTGTCAAAAATAGCTTACTTCAGTTGGCAAAGAACATTTACATGTATTCTCTTTACCTAGTCTCATAATATCTCTGTAGAAGCTATTTTGTTCATTTGAAAGATGAGGCCATATAACCAAACAGTGAAGAGTTTCACCTATGATGCCTCTAACTGGTAAACCTAGAATGGCTTTTTTTTTAATGTTTTTTATTTATTTATTTATTTTTTGAGAGACAGAGAGAAACAGCACGAGCAGGGGAGGGTCAGAGAGAGAGGGAGATACAGAATCCGAAGCAGGCTCCAGGCTCTGAGCTAGCTGTTAGCACAGAGCCCGATGCAGGGCTTGAACCCACAATCATGAGATCATGACCTGATCCGAAGCCCAATGCTTAACCGACTGAGCCACCCAGGTGCCCCTAGAATGGCCTTTAATCAATTAATTCAACACAATTTTGCCTACCACTTACTCTATGTACTTTTAGATATGGTGAACCTCCATACATTTACCATCTCTCATTGTACAGCAAAGGATAGTGGGGCTGAACCTACTCCTAGCTGATAGGAATTGGAACTAGAGGTACCTGCTCAATTAACAAAATCCTATTTCCTTCACAATTGTTAGCTTTTCAGGTAATGAGCTATAACCCTGTCTCCTGTTAATTAACACCCACAATGGATGGCTCTGGAGTAGACAGGCTTTTCAATGATGTTTAAAGCCTTTAGTTTTGATTTGATATTTGAGGAAGATATTTATTCTGGCAAACTGAATATAAACAGAGAGGCAAGTTATTTCTGGAGCTGATGTTGGCCATTAGTGGAAGTAAAAGAGGGCAAACTGACTCTTGAAGGCAGAAGAGAAGGAGGAAACTGGGTTCTTGGAAGTTACCAGTTGAAGGTCCTACATCAAACTAATGCTGATGGTCACCACACTTCTAAATTTGTAAGTATTTTTGGTCAATTAAATCCCTCCTTTGTTTAAGACACTTTCTACTGGATTCCTTTTTACTTGCAACTTAAAGATAGGCAGACTCTAACTGTTAGCTCCTCGGCTTTAAAAACAATTTTTTTTGGTATGCAAAGTGAAAACACCCTCTTATTTAGAGTAAGACAAGTTTCAATTTATAAAAATGAGATATTTGATATTGTATTGACTTTATTTAACAGTATATCTTGCTATTGATTTTTTTCCTTCTGCTCTGCAGTACAAGACATGCTAAGCAGTTTCTCTCAAATGAGATTGTTGTGGATGGTGAACAAATTCCCAAATGTCCTTCCTACTGTGATTAAGGAACCAAGATATGCAGGATCTCAGCTCCTGCCTATCACTCTCACTGATCAGAGCTGAAAGCACCTTTTTCTCAAGACAACTGCCGCCTGAAAACTGCCATCCCAAACTGAGGACACCTATTTGGATTAATGACAAAATGAGTGAGGCTGGTTAAATGCATTCATGTTCATATTTAGAAGAAAATCCATGAATAGCTTTGCTGGACTGAATAAAATGAGTAAGTGAAGTAGACAGTTGTGGCCATAACCGACGTCACCAGCAAGTTAAAGTTAGTCAAGTAAAGAGAGAAGTGACTTGTGTTTGGAGTGGAGCCCCTAACACTCTCGATGTAAACTTACAACCTACAAACCTCATAATATCAGATTACAGGGGAGAAATCTGGACCTTTAAAACGTAGTAGGTTTTTAAGAATCTAGTAACCACATGCCATAACTAAGCAGTGATGTATATATGAATTAGCATACAATTTGAATATAGGGGAGGTGTAATAAGCTCTAGAGGTGAGGTTTGAGAAACTCTGGAAGATCTGTATGTAAGCCCAGACAACAATGACATTCAAGGACTTCAAGTCCCCTCCTTCCCACTAATTCTCATGGCCAGTTTTAACACAGAAAACTATATTTTATATATATGATACCCAGGTCTACTCATTCTCCTTTCTTTTAGCCCCCCCCAACATTTTTTAGTAAGAGTGTTATTTGAAGCAATCATTTCCTTTGACCCACCTTTAGGTTGTAGTTGGGTTGGATCGGATGCATGTAAACCCTGTTGAGCAAATGTGGGTTGGGGTATAGTGTTATTATGTCCAGAGGTGCCTAGAGTTTTTTTTGTTTGTTTGTTTTTTTAAGTTTCATACAGCATAATTCACTCTTAAATGTACAGTTCTTTGAATTGAGACAAACATATACAGTTATATAACTACAACTAACAAGATACAGAATGTTCCATCACCCCAGAAAATTCCCTAATGATCCCCCTCTTTAGTCAGTTCCCCATCTCCATATCTAACCAGGAAGCCACTGATCTAATTTGCTCTTAAAATTTTGTCTCTCGAAAAATTCGTATTAAAAGACATACATGGAGGCGCCTAGTGGCTCGGCTAAACTTCTGACTTCGGGTCAGATCATGATCTCCTGATTCCTAAGTTCAAGCCCCACATCATGCTCTGTGCTGACATCTCAGAGCCTGAAGCCCGCTTTGGATTTTGCATCCTTCTCTCTCTGCCCCTCCCCTGCTTGTACTCTCTCTCAAAAATAAACGGACAAAAAATTAAATGGGTGGGGCAATGGGCTAAATGGATAAGGGGCATTAAGACACTTGTTGGGGTGAGCACTGGGTGTTACACATAGGGAATGAATCACTGAGATCTAGTCCTGAAACCATTATTGCACTATATGCTAACTAACATGGATGTAAAATAAAGAATTAAAATAAATAAAAATAAAAGACACACACGGTATGTATCTTTTTGGATCTCGCTTCCCACTTATTTGAGACCTATCTATGTCAATGCATTCATCAATTTTTAGCTCTGATTGATGATAATACAAATAGTTCAAAAATGCCACTGTACTGGTGTATCACATTTTGTTTATCCACTCACTAATGGAGTGACATTTGTTGTTTCCAGTTTTTGGTGATTATGAATAGAACTGTTATACACATTGAATAAACTTTCATGTATGTTTTTTGTATAAACCTAAGTTTTCAATTTTGTTAGGTAAATACCTCAGAATGAGATTGCTTGGAAGCATAGCAAGCATATGTTAAACTACATAACTACCAAACTGTTTTCTAGAAGAGCTGTAACCACTTTTCATCCCCAGGATCAACATATAAAAGAGTTCCAGATGCTTTCTGTCCTTGTCAACACTTGTCAGTTTTTGTTTTGTGTTTTTAACCATTCTAGTACATATGTAGTGGTATCTTCTTATGTGCTTATTTGCCATCTGTATAGCTTCTTTGAAGTATGTATTCAAACCTTCAGATTATTGGGTAGTTCGTTTTGTCATTGAGTTCTGAAGGTTCTTTTTATAGTCTGTATCCATATCTGTGAGATACCTGATTTACAGATATCTTCCCCAATCTCTTGCATGTCTATTATTTTTCACAGTCTTCCAAAAATTAGAAATGCTTGACAGTTTATCAATCTTTATTGTGATTTTGATCTTGCATCTAATAGCTTTTTGTCCAAAGCCAAAGGTTTCTCCCATGTTTTGTTTTACTTTAGAATTACATTTTTTTATATTTATGATCTATTTCAAGTTAATATTTTATTAGGTACTAAATAAGGATAGAGGGTTTTTTTTTAATGTTTGAGAGAGAAAAGAACATACATGCAATAGAGGGGTAGGGGTGGGGGGGAGAGAATCCCAAGTAGGCTCCACACTGTCGGTGCAGAGCCCAACATGGGGCTCAATCTCATGAACCAAGAGATCATGATCTGAGCCAAAATCAAGAATTGGGACACTCAACTGACTAACCACCTAGATGCCCCTGGAGGGTTTTTTTAAACACAAATAAGCATATTCAAGATTTCCAGCATCATTTATTGGAAGACCATTCTTTTACACTGAATTTCTTTTACACCTCTGTTAAAAATCAAACTTATTTTGGTGGTTCTATGTATATAGTCTGTTCCATTTATCCATGTTTATTATTTTGCCAACATTACATTGTATTGATAATCTTCCATTTCGAAAAGCCTTGAAGACAGTGCAAATCTTCCTGATTTTTCTTTTTCAATTTTGTTTTGTCTGTTGTCATTCAATTCCTATTTCACACTAAGTTCTGAATTACACTGTTAATATCTACAGAAGTTTGAGGAGTATCTGATTAGTATTAGATTTGGGGAGAAATTATGTTACAATATTGTGTCTTCTAATCAATGAAGATAGTGTATCTCTTCATTAGTTTAGTGTTCATTGGTGTATTTCACACACATTTCTGGTTTTCACTAATTGTTATTATGTAAGAAAGGAAACTGGATTTTTATATTCACGTGTGTCTGATTTTCATGACCTCAATTATTATAAACAAACTTCCAATATTTATAGTTACTACTTATTTTCTTTCCTGAAGGCCTCCAGTGCCCTCACTAGGAACTAATAAGTCTATGTCCCCACTCACAGAATCTGGAATCTATGACTACTTGACCAATGAATGTAGCAAAACTGGCAGTAGGGCAGTTTCTTGGCCAATGCCTTAAGAAATTACTAGCTTCTACCACTTGTATTTTGGAACATTCACTTGGGAACTTGGCTAAAATACTTTGAAGAAACCAACCCATGAAAAAGCCCAAGCTGAAAGGAACCAATAACCATCACCAATTTACCAGTATTGTATGCATGAATCACCTTAGAAATGGATCTTTCAGGTTATTTGTATCAACCCAAATGATGCCAAATTCAGATTCATGAACAAAAAATATTCTATTAGTCAACTACATTTGAGAGAGGTTTTTAAAGTAGCAATAGTTAACTGAAATAGGTCATTAGCATTCTCCTCTGATCTCCATATTATAAACCTGTTAAGTCTTCAAAAAGTCTCCATTTTAAATGAAAAGTATTTAAATATGTGTATTATAAATTAACATAAAAAGATCTAAGGAAAATATCATTACTTCTTTTAATGGTACACACACAGAACATCTTTTATGACTTCTGTGAGGGTCAAAAGTATCTGGTAAACACTCACACAGTAGGTCATAATATGTATTTGTTTCCTTAGGGAAGAGTAAGGGCAATCTTAAAACATATCCCATCTGCCATGTAGTTAAGTATGAAAACAAATGTATCCCTTCTGTATTATCATAATGAAATACATCATGATAATATTTATGGGCTCAAATTTAAATAAACAAATTCTGTGGATTTATTTGTCCTTGGTAGATTTCAAAACAGAGGAGGGTGAAGAAATATTAGCCTTTTAACAGGTAAATAATTTTCATTGTATAGTTTCTGTAAGTATGTCACAGTTAAGGCTTCACTGTACCATTGCAGTTTTAAGCAAAAGCTCAAGACAATACAGATTTTACCATGTTACCGCAATTTATATGCCTCAGATTCCTGGAAGAAAAGGCTACTATCTCAGGCCTAAAATAAATTTAAAAGTTCTAAAAATGTACAACCTTAGAATTTCCTTGGTTTGGCTATAAAATGGGCAGGTATAAGCTGCATTCAGCAGCAATCAGCTTCATCACACATGGACAATTTTGGGTCACCCTTCTTTTCATTTTCCTTCCTTCAAATACTAGGTTTTTGATGGCAAACTCATGTCAACATTTTTTTTTTGGCCACCTTGAGGCATGTTGGTATGTCCAATGCCTTAATGCTAATACTGTCCTCACTACTGATGTAAAGAGACTAATGTATCTGCCTGCATAAGCCACAGCACTGACCTTCACTTGGCATTCAAATTCACTTTAAATTAGCCATTATCACCCAATCTTTCTGAAGCAGAATCACCTGGCCAGAGAGTGGCCATGTCTGGAGAAGCCATGTCAAAGACTCTTCCAGAATCAAAATCAGTCCTGTTACAGTGACCCTCTCACATAAACCCCAGTAATCCCTGCCCCAAATAATCCTTCACACTTGTGTGGTCCACCCCTCATATTAAATCAAGGGTAGCTCTGTGTCACCAATGTCAAACAGCAGAAATAATCTGTGTACTTCCCAAGGCTAGACTGAATAAATGCTAGTGCTCTCTGCCTTTGTCTCTTAGATACCTTGTTCTGGGGGAAGCTAACCACCCTGCCATGGGGATGCTCATATCACTTAGAACACCTGAGCTGAGGGTCATCTAGGTAGCTCAGTTGGTTAGGCTCCAACTCTTGGTTTCAGCTTAGATCATAATCTTACATTCATGAGAATGAACCACACCTCAGGCTCTGCACTGACAGTGTGGAGCCTGCTTGAGATTCTCTCTCTCCTTCTCTCCCTGTCTGTGCCATACCCCCATCCCACCTCATGCTCTTTCTCACTCTCTCAAAATACAGAAACTTAAAAAAATAAAAGGAAGAAGAAGACCTGAATGAAAGAGAAAATGGAGGCCTCTGAACTGTAAGTTAAGATGTCTCAGGGCAAAGATCAAATTAGAGGTGTAGCTATCCATGATGTTACAGTCTTAGAGTACCCTCTTCCCCCACAATGAGAGAAAAGAGGATAATCACAAGGTAAAAAGAGGTACTAAAGACCTCATTAGTAAGAGTAACTCTAGTTATTAGTAAGAAAAACTCTTGAGATTATTTAGATTTAAGACACTCAAGTCCTCAATTTTCTTGAAGCAATAAATAGGTTTAGACCACCACTCCACCTTTTAAGGATATATTCTCTAATATCTATTTCAAATACGGCAAGGTAGAGAAGAGAGATGGGAAAAGACTCCCATAGATTGCAGTCAAAGGTCATGGAGAAAGATGGACAAAGGGGCTCATTAGAGAAGGCAGAATCAGATATTATACACCCCTATGAGAGGAGGCCCTCTCATACATTTTTATAAAATCCTGAATTCCTTTATGTGCTATGTCCAGGTATCAGGTCCTGGACTTATGAATTATGTGACCCTGCTGTAAGTAGAGAGCCTTTTCATGTAAGTAGACTTTCTCAAATCAATTATTTACTACAGCTTCAAACTGCCATAGAAAATTGCATTTAAGAATATTGGTATTTCAATTAATTCAACCACTGACTGAATTGCATCTATGGCAGACTGAAAAAATACATGTTTTCATAAAACTAAATAGCTTTTTTTTTTTTTTATGTTTACTTTTAAGAGAAAGAGTGAAACAGAGAGAGACAGAGCATGGGCAAGGAAGGGGCAGGGAGAGAGGGAGACACAGAATCGGAAGCAGGCTCGAGACTCTGAGCTGTCAAAACAGAGTCTGCTGTAGGGCTCAAACTCAAGGACCGTGAGACCATGATCTGAGCCAAAGTCTGATGTTTAACCAACCAAGTTACCCAGGCACAAAAACTTAAACAGATTTTAAAAATCAAAGTTTATTAAATATGTTTAAGTCATAGCAAATCAGGATATACTTGCTTAAATGGTTATGGCCACTCTAGAATAATTGATATTTGTATGGAAGAGTAGCCTAAGACAATATTTCCAATAGGAAAAGGAATAGGAAAACAAATAAAAATTTCACAGTTCATAGCTTTTTGGGGGTCATTTCTTTTGAGTATATATTTATATATCCAAAATGCTGTCCTTCTTGAGTTATGCTTTTCCTCCCCCCGCAAAAAAAAAAGTCAAAGATGAGGTTTCTTCAAGCTATTTTTATTTTCTCCATCTCAAAGTCCCAAAGTCAATCTTTAATTATATAGTTCTCAAATACTTTCCTCCAAACATTCTCTACTAAATACCCTTCCTTAGGAGTCCATTACTAAGGTTCACACATTTGATGAATAAAAATCATTACGTTAATGTGTCCATTCACATACCCTTCTCCATTTAATTCCAAGACTCTTCCAGAGACAAGGCTCCGGAGACCAATGTTTGCTAATGATCTCATTTTTCTGATACAATTTTTCACAAAAGGTAACGGATTTAAACTCTATCAACAACCAACATGTGAGATAATGTTCATTATGTGATATATAATTCTCTTTGTAACTCAAGGGGGGTAGATACTATGTTTCCCATTTTACGTAGGAGACAACTGAGGCCTAGAACAAATGTATGATTTGCCCGAGACAACACAAGAGTTTCACCTCCACTCCTTAGACTCAAAACCTTTGATCTGTTGCTCACATAATGTTGCTTCTCTTAACATAAAACTTGACACAGAAAACTAGTCCACCACGTAAGGACTCCTAGAATGGATTACTTCCTGAAAATTGCACCAAAAATGGAATACTCCCATGTTCGCAGTGTAGGATACACAACGTTGGCACACAATTAAAATGTCTGGCGGGAACACTGCTACTACAAAACTCTGCATAGATCTGCAACAGCAACGATCTTCCAGGCTTTCCCCAAACATCTTTCCTTTCTTGTGTCGCCCAAAGGAACCCAGTGCTTGACCCTCTTCTAGAGAAAATCCTTTGTGGTTTCCTCCACACGGCCAGGATACTCCACAAGCAAAGTTTATGTCAGAGCCCTGTGGGCCTTTTAGGGGAAAATGTGATGTTTAAGGGAAGGAAAAGTGTTATAAATTTTAAAAAGTAGAATGTTTGATTTGGGAAAATGAATGACTAAGCTATTATAATTTTTCTTTAACTACTTCATCTTAGATTGATAAAATAGGGCATGCCATGAAGTGAGTGAAACTTTTTTCCAAGTTTGCCTCAGGTGGGACAGGCTTTCAGGAAAGAAAAAAACAAAAACAAACAAAAAACCCCTTGGCATTAACCAGCATAATACACCCTTTATCTCTGGCTGCAGAATGCAGTGCAGCAAAGGCCATTGCTAAGCAAAGGAAAGTTGTGAATATGTAGCAATTACTTAAGTTGTTTTATGCCATTTCAAGGAGTTGATGGTCTACATCGTAAAAAATCCTCCTGTCCAGTGGACGTCTCTTCCAGTTCATTTTTGTCCCTGCTGATCGCAAGTTCCTTCTGGATCTGTGCTTTAAAAGAATGGCAGACATGGAACTGATGACAATGAAATATTTGATCCATACTCTCTAATGTCTACAAACTTTGCTGCTTAAAATGATGTTTGGTCCTGGGGCGCTTGGGTGGCTCAGTCGGTTAAGTGTCTGACTTTGGCTCAGGTCACGATCTCACGATCAGTGAGTTCGAGCCCACGTCGAGCTTTGTGCTGACAGCTTAGAGCCTGGAGCCTGCTTCAAATTCTGTATCTCCCTCTCTCTGCCCCTCCCTTACTTGTGCTCTTTCCCTTTCAAAAATAAATAAACATTAATAAGAAAACTAAAAAAAACCATGATGGTGGGTCCATTTTGCTCTAAATGAATTGACAGCATAGAGTTATTGGTCACAGAACACTAAAAAATGTCCTGCCAAGCAGAGAATGAAGAGTGATCAGTCTTTCAGGCTGGTTATGTTTAGTCTTGGTGACTAGAAGGCAGACACCATAAGCAGTAGCCTCTTATGTAGATGAAAATGAGTTTCTCTTTCATTACTGACTATGTGAGGAACAACCATTAAAAAGTATTTTAATAATGAGCATAAACTTGACACAAGTGAAGGATACCCTGAAGTTACCATATATTCATCCGGCATTGCTAAATGTCCTCGAGGTCAAATAGTGGCACACAGTGGGTCTTTGTCTATTCAGGCAGCTTGAACAAAATCCCACAGACCAGGTAAGTGAGAAACAGAGTTCTGTTGTTTGTAGGAGTTTTGGAAGCTACAAGCCCAAGACTGGTCTGCCTGCCTCATCAGGTTGTGTGTCAGATTCTGCTTCCTGATTCCCAAACCATCTTGTCTGCTGCATCCTCACATAGTGGAGATGGTGAGGGAGTGCTCTGAGGACTCTTGTATAAGGGCACTAATCCCATCCAGGAGGGCTGCCCCCCTCATGCCTTAATCCTCTTCCAGAGCCCCGCCTCCTAATACCATCAAAGTGGGCATCAGGCTTCAGTGGAAGAATTTTGGGAGAACACAATCAACCTATAGCACAGTGGAACTACAATCATTACAGGACCATAAACTCCCAGGATTAAAGAGATAGTTTTTCAACTTCTAATTAAGAAATGACATTTATAGAATATTAGTTTCTACACAAATATACAGGCTATTGGGAATATAGGATTTTTATTCATTAATCCAAGTCTCTGTAGGAGTTTTTCACACTCTCCCTTTAGTTCTCAACTTACACATTTCCACACAGGAGACATAATCTCTGACTTCGTTTCGCCTCCCTCATTTATAATCTCACAGAAGACCTTCCTCTATCCTATTATCATCATTGCTGCTTTCGTACTGATTTCCCTACTCATCTATAAGCATCCAGAAGTCAGGGACCATAAATATTTGTTCATTAGTCCATCCCTTGTTTCTAGTATAACAGGAAGCATGAGGGGCTTAAAAAAAGAAAATGAAAAATTATTACAATGGAATTTTAAAACCAGGACAATAGAAGAGGTTCCATGAAGATCAGAAAGGGAATTCCAATAAGAGATTTGATTTGCTGAGTAGAGAAGAAAGGCCAGGCAGGCATGAGAGCATGTAAACCAAGAGGCCTGAAATTGCAGAAAATTGTGGCAGTCCAAGCAGTAGCGTGTAACTGAAGCATGCATGTGAGGTGGAAGGTGCCAAGACAGGATTGTAGAGAGGGGTAGGAATCCATTTTTGAAAAGCTTCCTATACAATCCCAGGAGTTTCCATTCATTACTTAGGAAGCATTGAAAAATTATAATCAGTAAAGTTTCAGGATCCAACTTTTATGGAAGGAAAAGCAGGTGCACAGTGGATTTAAGGGTATAAGCAAGAGCAGCTTCCACCCCCAGCTTCAATATGCAAACGCCATCACCCAGGGTACCGGACTCCCGTGAAACCAATTATTGCTCTCTGGGGAGATATATGCACACAAAGGAAAGTTCATAATACTCTTGGGGCTCAGAATTGATCCAGGTTTCTTTGGTATTTTATCTAGAGTGCTTTGTCAATTTACCATTTTACATTGCTTTGCACATTTGAAATGTAAATTTAAACCCATATAATTCTTACAGCATATAGTGTGATTCTATCCATTGATCTGATTCATATCACCTTCCTGGAACTAAATTCTCCCTTCATGCATTTATCACAGAAATCTTTAAATAATATTTTGGACCTGAGTGTAACCACTGAGAGTGTTACTTTTAAGTAAGCAATAGGATAATCAAAAAGTTTTATTATTGTTTAAAACCATATTTCTGTAGTAAAACACTCTGGCACAGTAATAATATAAAAGGAGGCTATGTATAAAAAGTTAGAACATGTGTGTGGTGCTTTTTGTGATAGCTGTTAAATTAAAATCAATTTCACATTTAATTAGCTAAAGAGAATAACTAGTAATCATGGCATCTTGTTAGAATATAATTCAGTCCTATGACATTGAATGCCCAATATATACAAGTCTCTCTTCTAAATACTGTGGAATTACAATGAAGAAAAACACACTATTATTAAAGAGGCCAAGGAAAAAGACAATTATTATAAGAAATGTGGTAACTTCTAATAAATACACACACTGCCACAAATCTACTTAGACCCATTGGGGGTGACATCCCTAACAGGCTTAAGGTTTGAATATGAAGTCACAAGAGCTTAAGCAAAGAAAAATAGGAGTGGAGTTATTGAGATGAAGAAATGAAGGTCAGATTAAGAGAAGCAGAGGGGCACTGGGTGACTTAGTTGGGCATCCAACTCTTGAGTTTGGCTCCAGTCATGATCCCAGGGTTGTGGGATCCAGTCCCATGTCAGGCCCTGCAGTGGGCATGAAACCTGCTTGACATTTAACCCTCTCCCCTGATTTGTACCTCTAAATAAAAAACAAAAATAAAAGAAAAAGAAGAAAAAGCACAAAGTGTGTGTGTGGTGGGACAGGGGCAAAAAGGAAGGCATATTCTGAAAGAGTTACAGGAAAATACCAGAGAAGACTAAAAAGTTAGGTGAGAGCCTGGTCGTGAAGGCTCCTAGATGCCTCGCTTCAGGACAATTCTAGAAAGACTGAGCATCCAAGACAGCAAATAAAGGACAAAACTTGAGATGAATTTTGATATAGAGATTGGAGCAGAAAGAAGTAAAAATGACATGGAGATCAAGCACAGAGAGCTATATTGATGGTGATGTTAAAATTCAAGATTTAGGAAATGCACTTACAAGAGCAGAGGAGGGGGGAGAAAAAGAAAGACCTTAGAGAGGACAAGTCTTACCAACCTTCACCTTAATGCCATAGTCCATTCTGTAAGCGAAAGACCTGTTGAAGACGAGCAAACTGTGCTAACTGTAATGGATAGCCCGGACTCGGGAAAACGGGCAGATTTAAGTTCTACTTTGTGAATAAGTGAATTTGCAAGCCAGCACATCAGAGGTGCAGGAACTTTGATAAACCTTTCGGATATTATTTTATAGAACAAGTGACTGCACAAAATTAGTGTGAAGGTCATGTGTGATACTTTCTCATAAGAATTACCAAAAATTCACAAAGTACAACGTCAACATAGTGTAGACTGGTGATTATCTTTAGATAAGACAGAAAAAAAATCCTATTTGGACATTAGTTAGCATTCCCTCTTTCAACTGGTATTTGTAACTGTACATTGTCCCCAATATTTTTCAAAAGTACATAGTCAGTACTTAACATTTGAAAGAATAACTGAATCTATTTCCCCAGATGGATTCTGCAAATTATAGCAAATTCAAAACATTCTGACATCTAGAAAGTTTTTCAATGCAACCTGTACTTATGTTATCTATTTTTATAACTATATGATTATTCTAGTTGATAATGTTATAATCAAAGCCCCAAAAAGTACATTTAACTTTTTTTTAAATTTAAAGAGTGTGCACATACATGGTTGGCAAGCGAGAGAGGAGCACAGAGAAAAAGAGGGTGAGAAAATCCCAACCAGGTTCAACACTGTCAGCACAGAGCCAAATACAGGGCTCGATCTCATGAACCATGAGATCATAACCTCATGAACCACTGAGATCATGCCCTGAGTTGAAATCAAGGTTGAATACTTAACTGACGGACACTCTTAGGCACCCCTAAAATTTCTATTTAATGTTATAGTTCCAAGTAGCTGAACTCAACTCCAAACCTGGAATGCTCAAGAATTACTATGGTCGATATCCTGATAGGACCTGATGGTCTGGCTTTGCCCAGTCTTGGTTACAATCCATGGAATTTCAGAAAGCACACACCCTGGGGTGCCTGGGTAGTTCAGTCAGTTGAGTGTGTGGCTCCTGATTTCAGCTCAGATCCTGATCCTAGGATCATGGGGTTGAGCCCCACATGGTGCGTAATGCTGAGTGTGGAGCCTGTTTGGGATTCGCTCTTGCTCTCTGACCCTCTCCCCGTGCAATCTCTAAAATAAAAAGTCAATTAATTAATTAGGAAAAAACATTAAAAAAATCCCAAGAATCAAATCCACCCAGACAATGTGACTGAACTACTGACATGAACACTGGAGACAATCCACTCACACCTGGAGGACTGGGTTGTGCTAACCACCCAGAATCCTTCCACCGTTGTGGAAATTGAGGTCATAATATATAGCATCTGAGAATCTTAAGTTAAGAGGCTGTCAAATGTAGTAGAAAGAAACTATAAATTTTGGCCACTGAAGACTCAAGTTTGCTTACATCCTGGCTCTCTCACTTACCAGATTATCATTCAAGATATTATTTTGTTCATTTATTCAACAAGTATTTCCTGAGCACCAACTATGTGCCAAGCACTGTTCTAGTCTTAGTATACATAGCAACAGATCATATTCTTTTCCCTCAAGTTTATTTCTTCTGGGGAAAAATAGACAGTTTAACAATAAAATGACAACTGTCATGAATAAGAAGTAGGACACAGATGCCTACAGCGTAGGAAGTTAAGCAGCACCTGAGTCAGTACAAGTGTGTCTGCAGAAGAATGTGTTTCTTTGAGCCTACACACATACCACTGGACATAAAAATCGGAATGCGAAACCAATTAAGTGAAACAATCTGATGTCTGTTTTTCCCTTATAAAAGTGTGGTTATAAAAATTTGTAAACCAGTTCTGCAGATTAGGAAAAACGGAATGTGGTCAATGAGTCTTGTGGGGATAGGCACATGTTAGGACTTAAATAAGAGGGTGTTTGCAGTAGTGGTTGATGATAGTAGTACTATTAGCAGTATTTAAAAAGGGCGATTTCTTAGACATGTAGTTCAAAGCAGTTTTTCTGAACTCCTTTTTCAGAACTATGGTCTTTTATAGAGTTTCTCTACCTGTTTGGAATCTTCCACTGGGCCTCAGAAAGGGACCTACCTTCCTTGGCACATTTGCATGCATAGAGCTGACCTGAGTGGCTATAGATTCAAGGTCTTTAGCGTGCCAAAACCTGAATTGTTCTGGTTCCTTTGAATGGGACTTAGATTATAGAATTACCCTTATTATTAAAGTCTAGAGATCATTAGTACCTCCAACCATTTGCTGCCCTCTCCCTACCTTCGAAACAGAGCATCTCTTTATCCGCAGAGCATTCCTTTTATCAGTAGTACATTTTTAAGTGCAAAGAGCAGTCTGGGGTAGTAGAGCACATGCTTGAGATTACTTAAATGCTCAATAAAATAGAAGAGCTAAGGTAAATCAGAGTTCAGGAGTTCAAAACTGCATGTGTTTGCCCTGCACTGTATACAATAATGAAGTTATGTTGAAACAAGATTTACAAAGAGCTCCAATATAATTGGGAAAACGAAAGGTGCCATTCTAGTTAATTTTAACACTTTTCTTTAATAACTCGTTGGTACTCAATTTTGGAGTCTGAGCGAAATTACTCAAGGTGAGTGTGGCTAAGTTGTGTCAGGAGCAGGCTTCCATTGCACAATGTGCACTTTGCCCCCAACAGAGCGCACTCTTTGCTTATAAATCAGGACCACAGTTCTCAAGCATATAATTTTAAGGAATGCCAGATGATTTCACCTGCCATACGGATGTTTCATGGCTGAAAACTAACCCTAGAGGGTTTTTTGTTTTTTTCTTACTTTTGAGGTAAACTAAGGGTAAAGATGTCTAGTCCCTGTGAAAGCCAGATAAGGTAGTTATCTGTTTAGTTTTTGACCAAAGCAGTCAATGACTCCTTTTTATCTGCAGAGTCTTCATTATTGCTGGTCCCCTGTTGTAAGAACAGTACCTGGCACCTAAAAGGCAATTAGAACATTGAGTGTGGAGTAGTTAGGACAGAAATAGCAGTGGCATTGGATAGTGTGGTGTCATGCAAACAAAAACAGGATTTATGTGACTATTAACGCATCATTTTTTTAAACCTGTATTTTTAGAAAAGGCTAGTTTGAATCCCTTTATTTAGAAATTTCTCCAACTCTGGTCTTTTTCATGCATGTAATAAAATTATTTTAAAATCTGGAAGAAAATTATGGACCTAAATTACATGAAACTAAATATAACATTTCCAAGTTTGGGTAGCATCTTTCAAATTCTCTGCCTGGAGCTTAGCCTTCCCTGCTTCCCACATACATCCAAGCCCTTTTGTCTTAATTTTACATTTCCTAGTGTTATTAGCCTCACTGATAGGTTATGGTCAAAATTACTCTTCAAAATACCTGGGTGGGGAGGGGTGGTAAATTATGAGGACACTTTACAGTCAGGCCTGAGAAAGAAAAGATGTCATCTTCAGAATCAAAATGAACATTTACTGTTGGGAACTTCAGGCTACAAATTAGATCATGAACAGAGAAAGTGGCAATCAAAAAAATAAATATTTTACTATACCTCTGACTTTAAAAAAGCTTGCTCGTGAAATATAGGATAAGAGTTGCTACGGCCAACCTTCCATCTAGTGTCATAACACATACAAGAAGAATCTTAAAAATATTGTTGGATAATGTTGAGTAAACAAAAGACACAAATGTATACAATGTAAGACAATTTCTATTAAGATTTTAAAGAAAGCAAAATTAAAATACTGTTTGAATGGGCATATGCCTGTGTGAATTTTAAATAAGCAAATAAATGTTTAAAATTTTTAGGAACACGGGGCCGAGGTGGCTCAGTGTGATTGGTGTAGGCTCGAGTCATGATCTCCCAGGTCCTAAGATGGAGCCCAGGGTCTTGCTCACGGCTGACGAGGTGAAGCCTACTTGGGATCCTCTTTCCCCGCCCCTCCCCTGCTCACACGCTCTCTCGCTCTCTCAAAATAAACGAACTTTAAAAAAAAAATTAAGCAAATTGAGGATAATAGGTACTTCTGAAACAGGGGAGACTGGATGGAGGAAGAGATGGGATCAGGGAGTCTATTATAATATTATTTAAATTTAAAAAGTTCCGGCTCAAGATGGCGACTAATGAGGACCCTAAACTCACATCTTTCATACAGACGCCGAATCCACAATTCCAAATGAAAAAGGTCCTCCAAAACACACACACACACACACACACACACACACACACACACACACACACACACACACACACACACACACACACACACACACACACACACACACACACACACACACTCAAAACAGTGGAACAGGCTGCGTGCCCTCCATACCGAGCAAAAGGACAGAAGGAGACAGGATCCCACCGTCAACCCTACCTCAGCTCGGAGAAGGCCTCCCGGTAAGGAACCCAAAACCTGGGGCTCCTCCCCACAGGAGTAAAGGGTGTGGACTCCACATTGGACACCCCTACCTCTTGAAACATGAGCCTGAGAAATAATCCCCCAGAACATCTAGTTTTGAAAACCATCAGGGCTCACGTCCAAGAGACACACAAAACTACAGCCATCTGAGAAAAATCCCTTAAAGGGCTTGCGATGGGACTCACCGCGCCGGGAACTCAGAAAGCAGCAGTCAGGGTGCCAGGGACTGTGTGTGACAGTGGGAGAGAGTCTCATTTGCCCGTCTCGGTAGCGCTGGCCGGAGGGCAGGCATCTGATTGGACACCCTCTGGAGCTTGCAGTTGCGCTCTCGCGGTGGAGACCGCTAGGGGCGCTATTTGTACTCTTTCTCGGCGGCTGCTCCACAGCGCCGGTATTTCCCCGGGTACGCGGATTTTCCAGTGTCTGCTGGCTTGGTTTTGCAGCTGCTGCCTGGGACGCCCTGTCCGCGCTGGCACGGTGGCTAGCAGGCCTTACGCTTGTGGCCCCCTACGGCTGTCTGTGTGCTTACTTTAAAGCTGCTGAAGGTCTTGCTTCCAATCAGCCTGAATCTGGGTGCTTGACTGAAAACCTCCCCCTGGGGGCAGTGACAGGTCTTAACACACCCTTTACTGCGGGGGAACCTTTAAAACTAAAATAGGCTCCTCGCTCCGCGGACAATGGCAAAGATTTGAGAGAGTACAAGAGGGAGGGCAGGGTTGAACCGTAAAGTTCATTTTCTACAAGAGGCCCCTCGTTCAATACTGAGAAAAAGAAGGTTTTGTCTGATGCTTAGAAACTAACTCAGAGTCGAGCACAATGAAGAGACAATAGGTTCTAAATGGAAGAACAGGATAAAAACGCAGGAAAAAAAAACCCTTAAAATTAATGCACTCAGAAGTGTTTATATTATTGTATATACCAATTATGTGTAACTTCCCTTATATATTTAAGTTCGTGGGCATGTAGTTTACATGTTAGATACATCTTTATGTAATTCAGAATTTCAGAGTTAAATGTAAAAACTCATATACATAAAACAATGTTAAGAGTACTATGCATATTACAAAAATTAAGTTACTGTAGTGATATATACTTTTGCCCAGGAAGTTTCCCAACCTATGACTCAAAAATATAAATATAATTTAACCGTTATCAGTATTACCAACTGTGACGATTGGGTCAGAAGATTAAAAACGAGTTTAATTCTTATATATAGGAGATTTTTTTTAAACCTGTGTAATGACGAAAGATTATATGGGAAAAGCATAATAATGTACCTTATTTGAGAGAACTATCTTCATTTTTATGTTCTAAAACTTTCTACTCCCCAAAACAGTCATTTTCACAATCTTTCTAAATGCTTTTATAGTTAATGAAAAGAAAGTAAGCCTCCTCTAACAATAATTAGACCTCAAATTCTCTGAATTTCAGTCACTTCATCATTAAAAAGAGAAGCTCGGTCTAATAGAGCTCATCTAGGTCTAAAATGTTGTAATCTCGGCAGAGAAGCCCCCAATTTAGTATTTAGTCTCTCATTCCTTCATCCTTGTACGGTGTTCTAAGAAACATTTATCAAAATTTGAGTTTTCCTTTCCACGATGAACCAAAAAGTACGAAAAACAGTTCCTCCATCATTGTACAGCTTCAGAGGGACACAGTGTTCTCCAATCGCATCTCATATTAACACAAACGTCTTTTTAAATCTGCTAGCTGGAGAATTGGAATAGTTAGAAAATGACTAGAACAAAGGTCAGGCTCACAACTCATGTCTGTGTTTCCTCTCTTCACCTTTTTAGCCTGGTATTTAACAGCTTCTCTTATAAGCCCAGGAGTTATTCCTCTACAAATCGGTATATTTCAAGCATACTTTGTCTTTTGGATAACATGGGATACCTTTAAGTGACAGCACAAAATCACTGTAGTAATCTCTAAAAATGATCACTTTGTAATGTAGAATTGAATATAATTTCACCAGGAAGTGTGTGCCTGTCCCTGTGTGCCAGCAGCCAATGATCAAATGATGCAAACAGTTTTATCTCCTATGACTTTTGCAATTTATATACCAAAGTGAAGGATATAAATGATGCAAAGTATTATAGGCAGTCTCATGAAACCTTCCAAGGAATGAGTTATTCTCCTAAATTTCAAATCTAATACAAATAAGAAATATAATCCTGAGTATCTTCTCTCAACTGCTACGTGGTATGTGTGATCTCACTTAATTTTTATAAGTCTAAAAACGTATTATCAGAAAAATCAAGACTCTGTAACTTAGGTAACTTTCTCAAGGTCACAAAATATAGTGACCAAGTAGATTCTGGACCTCAAGTCCAACTGATTCTGGGAACAACCAAGGACTGTAATTTTGTTTATTGTGAACAAAATTCTTTATATGTTTCTTCAGTATCTATGTGGTATTTGGGAATTTAAGACCTTAGTGTAAATTTATAATTAGGGGCATAACTTCCATTGAAATAATTTCTGTAAATAATCTTAGTTATATTTCTTTTATCCTTAACTGCATGTTCTACATTTCCAATAAGTTATTACTTACATGAATTTCTTAAAAAAATACTATTGGTACATGGAAATTATCCATGACAAGACAACATATTCTTGGAAGCATAGACTTCACCTTCATCGCCTTACCTGATAAAGGCACTTAACCACTTTTAAAAACTATTATAACCCTGGCATTTACACTGAAGCTAGTAGTGAAAAGATTTTTTTTAATATATAGACATTCTGTTTCCCAGGGCAGCTTATAAGATTGTAAGCCACTTGAGGACAGAGACTAGGTCGTACCTTTGTGTCCCAGGGTTTTGCATAATTCATGGCATTTATTAGAAGCTTAATAACATTTAAATGATTCAATCAATAATCCTGGATATGTTTCTGTGCATTAACCTGATTGAGGGAAAACCGTATTACCATACGTGATAGGGATTGGTGATGTGAATGTTGCCAATATTAAGATTTAGAAGTAAAATAAAATTTTAGGTGGCATTTTTTCAATGTTCTCGATAGTATTTTTCAATTGTCACGTCCCTGTTTTATGGATAATTTTATATGTCAACATGAGTAAGCCGTGGTACTCAGGGTACCCAAGTTTGGGTGAAATACCAGTCTAGATGTGTCTGTGAAGATATTCTAGGTAGAGTTAAATCAGTAGACTTTGAATAAAGTGGATTTCTCTCCATAATGAATGCCTCATCCAATCAGTTAAAGGCAGTTAGAGAAGGAAAATAAACAAAAAAGTCTCAGGCCCTAGAAGAAGAAATTCTGCCTGCAGAATGCCTTTAGAGGTGCAACATTAATTCTTGCCTGGGTCTTCAACCTGCCCTGCAGATTCAGACTCACCAGCCCCTAGCATTGTGTGAATTGATTCCCTAAAATAAAGGCCTCTGTCTCCTATAGATATACATATATGTACACATGTGTATTAGGCACGCATATTTACACACACACACACCCTATTAGTACATTTTTCTTTCTAGAGAATCTAGACTTATATACCTACTGGGGAGGCAACACTTAATGTCTTACTCCTAGTCTTTTCTCTGCCCTTCATTATGGACGAGAGCAGTTACTCTTTTTCGTCCTCTTTCCTTTCTTATGCTGGATATCCTAAGAAGAAAACATCTGTTATCGTACAAAAGTGAAATACATATTGTGGGGATAGAGTGGTTTCTCTAAAGCAAAACAGGTGGGATGCCTAGGTGGCTCAGTCGGTGAAGCGTCCGGCTTCAGCTCAGGTCATGATCTCACGGTTTGTGGGTTCAAGCCCCGCACTGGGCTCTGTGCTGACAGCTAGCTCAGAGCCTGGAGCCTGCTTCAGATTCTTCATCTCCCTCTCTCTCTGACCCTCCCTGCTCATGCTCTCTCTGTCTCTCAAAAATAAATAAAAAACATAAAAAAAAAAGTTTTTTAATTAAAAAAAAGTAGAACAGGCATGGGATTTGAAGACTGGCGGCTCCATCTCTCATTAGTTGCATAGCCCTGAGTAAATTAAGCCAGTTTAGTTAGTTTTGAGACAAAGTATTTATAACCATTAAGAACAGCACATGAAAGGGAAGGTCCTTAGTACAAGGTTAGAAAGAAATGATCAATATTATTATTAGCTATTCCGTCCAGTCAGGAGAATAAAATGTCAGTAAAAGATTCTTATATTTTATTACTACTGCTACAGTTATACTCCCTGAAATCGATTGCTACCGACATTGCTGGGTCATTTAACATTGGCATTTTTCAAATGTACTTATTAAAGATAAAATAAAGTTGAGGAGTCAAGTTCAAGATTGTTTTCTGGAGCAGATAATAGGATGGAAGAGTAAACGATTACAAAGGAGATTCTAGTATGTGGAGATTGTTTTGGTCCCACCCATTCCAACGGCACAGGTAATTAATAACAGACGGTTACACAGCCATGGATATTGACTGAGTCCCTTTTGTGCTGTGATACATTTTGTTTTAAATGTCTATTCTAAAGCCTTCTATTTTAGCAAGGATCCCAGCAAGTCAGCACCATTTTTTGTCTTACAGTCAGAATAGTTTTCAGCTGAATCCCTTTCTTCTTTAACATTTATCACCATGGGCCACATCTCCACAGGCTCTTCAAGGGAGAGTCGCTCATACAAAGCCAGGTTTACATCTGCCTTTGGCTCATCTGTCTCCACAGGCAGTTTTCACTCCTTCACCTGCCAGAATCCAAAATCATGGAGAAAACTGCACTGGCGTGATTCATCTCCTTCATCTGGATGTCTCCGCTCCTCTGCCTCAGCAATCAGTTCTGTCTTATATCATGCTTCAAATCTGATGAAAGGAAACAGAGGCAGAGGCATTCATCACAGACACTAAAGAGTTCCACCTTCAGGACTGAATGCTAGAATTTATGCATTAGTCACAATAAATATAACTTGTTTACTGAAATCTGAATTAATGTCCTAACCTGATTTTAAGCTGACATATTTGAGTGGAAGAAGTTACTTTTCTCTACCGTGCTGGAAGTCATGGTATCCCAGCAACTATTGGCAACCCATCCAAAAGACAGTATTTTCTTCCTTGCTAAAGGAACACAGGTTTTGCTTGGCTGCTAAGCACTGTCTATGGGCATTTACTAGTCATTAGTATGGAAGGCGCAGAGTAAGATGAATGGAAGGGAGGGCGGGTAGGGGGGTGAGCAGGTAGTTCTTAGATTCTGAGAAAGTTGTCCCTTTCTGAAAAAATGAACAGCCGAACACAGAGAAACCCATTTAATCCCTGCCCCCCTCCCTTCCTGTTTGGAATGCTGTCCTGTGAGACTGCAGCGCGTGGAGGTAGGGCCAGATATTGGGACCATGAAGAGAGAGATTGCTAGTCTTCCTTCCATATTGTGAAAGATGTGACCTCTCTGGGTCATTCATATTATTAAGTGATTGTACCAAGACTGAGACTTTCTAATACAGATTTCTTGAGTGAGATAGTGTCTATTGTTTTAGGCCTGCTTTTGTTGGAAATTATGTTTCTTGCAGCTGAAAGCTTTTCACTGATAAGTGAGGTCTGGTTCCCTCCTTGCTCCTTGGAGAGAGAGGAGATACTGGCTGATGGATGCCAGGAAGCAGCTCAGAGAAACAGAGCTAGGTCAGAAGGAAACGAAGTGTCAAGTCCAACAGGGAAGAACAATAAAAAGTGCCTCAGGGTAAAAGTTATAAAAACATCATAGTTTTAATCAGAGGGAAAATGAGGTTTTACATAAAGTCCCAGATGTACATTGGAGTCTTGCAATACGAGGCAAACCAAACAATCTCAGTCTCCAGAAAGAGGGGCTGCCAGAGCAAGGACCAAATAAGGACGGTGAATAAAGCCAGTGGAAACATGAGAGTGCCCAAAGCTGGTAATTAATGGATTCCTTTCTACCAAAGAAGTCACTTAATCTACCTTGAAGGCACACATTCAGAGAGATGTGTGGATTCCCTTCCTAAGTTCATAACATCCTTTAGCTCTTCTCTGATTAGATGTCTTACTAGACCCATCCCCTTGTGTAAAGGAGAGGGCTTCCAGCCAAGAAGCTCCAAACATGGGATTTCCCAGTATCTTTTTTAAGATCAGAAATATCAGTCTTCTTGTTCAGCCAGTGTGAAACCAAGAATACACATAGGACATTTCCATACACTGTGCTTTATGGAATCAAGTCAAAAGCCTTTTCTGAAAGCCTGCGAACTTGGCCCAGGATCTGCTACCCTCTTTTGGGAACAACAGTGCCATAGTATTTTTTACATATTTCACACAAACATGTAGCAAAAGGCACTCTTCACCATAAACTAACATATTCCTTTAACAGTGACCTTTGCAGATTCCGTAGTTATTTCTAAATAAACATCCGTTGTTTTTCCTTCCGAGTATAGTCATCAAGAAGATTTGGCTAGCCTTTCTAAAATAGAGTATAAGAAGTGTTCACTTAGAAATGAATTTTTATCTCTACATCATTTGTCAAGGCTTCTTAGCACATCTGAACATACGCATCAACTACTGCATCCGTCAGGGTTTTCAGTTCAAGCAACAGAAAAGGGTTCTAGTTGGCATAAGCACAAAATGTATTCAGAAGTTATCAAGCCACTCTCAGAATCTCTAGGGAAGACCTAGAACCACGGCAGGGATATATGTAACAGAAGAACAATGCTGTGTATCATGCTAGGGTGCTGCCCTGGCAGACACATTACTGTTGTTGCCCCGGGAAGGGACATCATGGGGTGCCTGGGTGGCTAGTTGGTTAAGTGCCTGACGCTTATCTCTGCTCAGGTCACTATCTCATTCTTCAGGAGTTTGAGCCCCACATCGGGCTCTGTGCTGGAGTGCAGAGTTTTCTTAGGATTCTCTGTCTCCCCCCCTCTCTCTCTGTCCTTTCCCCCAACTCGTGTTCTTTCTCTCACTCTTTCAAAATAAACTTAAAAAAAATTTACCCGTCAACCTGGATGATGGCACTGCCTTTGGAAATGTCGCCTCAGATTCTTCTTTAACCTGGTAGAGTGGGGCTGCTAATGCCAGCCTGAGTAGACAGAATTCTTGAGTATCCTCAGTTCTTTGCCTCTGTTCAAGAGGAGCTCTGCCTGCCCTATGGTCCTTCTAGCAGGACTTAGAATCAAATTGACATAAGATAGATTAATAGGAAAAATCCAATTTAATAGGCACATGTACGAGAAATTCATACAGACATGGAAATGCCAAAGACCGGCAACATGATGCTTATAGGAGCTAAGGAGAGAAAGAGTAGGATCTGAGCATACAAAGAGGAGGAAGAATGTTAGCAAGAAAGTGGAGATCTTCTGAAAAACAAAGTCGTCCCTGCTATGCACATAAGTTTCTTATCTGTTAATAGTTTTCTTCCTTCCCAATGTCAATTCAGGGAGTTGAGGACCCTGAGAGATCTTTTCTTGCATTGGTCGGGTTAAGATTATTTTAATGCAAAATAATGTTCACAATGAAGTGGTCCACTTGGGGCAGGTTGCCCTTTCCCTAAACCTCAATAGCATATTAGTCAAATTATAGGCAATGTGTGTGATTGGAGGTTACCTCAAATAGCCTTATTGCTAGAGAGGTCAGGAAGGTGAATATCTAACATTTTATATTTTGATAGAAGGCTTTCTTTCATAAGATTTCCTAAATGAGCATAGGCCTTCAGTTTCTGAATTACCAAAAGAATCCAAATGCCCACATAGCAGCCAATTATCTTCCCCTTCCTTATTGATCTTTTCAGTTACAATTTTTTGTCTTTTGTGAGAGAAATAACAAATGACTCACAATGAAGAAACATTGAGAATAATTAACTTGTCAAGTAGTAGAATCTTTATCCTAACCCATTTGAGATCCCAAAACTTATTATTTCCATAATTGCCTTCTGTGACCAAGGACACACATTTAAGATTTTTGGGTGTAATTAAGAATAAAGTCTAAATAGAATATACAACAATCAATCAATGAATCTATGCCCTGATATATATATATTTGTTTTTACCTCACCTCGGTACTGGATGGGCTAAATGGATACTGAACCTGTATTCCCCTCGACTAGAAGATGTCACAGGACCCATCCGGCGGAACTCACAGGAGAGCTCCACATGAAACTGACAGTAATTGTTAGAGCCACATGAATAGCCTATTAATGTAGGATAACTGGTGTGTCTCCAGATCTGAAATGAAAGCAGCAATGACATTTATAAAGCACTGCCCCTTCAGTAAAACATGGAGATCTATGAGGCTAATTAGTGACAGTAAGAGGGAGGGGGGTGATGCGGTAGCCGGGAGACTCACAGTTGAGAGCCTGTGCGTAGAACCAGCCAGAGCCTTGCTAATCCAGCTGAGTGATAGGGGAGGCTTCTCTCGCAAGTATTTTGGGTGATGGCATAGCAAGCCTTCTTTGCTGATCTAAGAAAAGCACCTTCGCTTACCTTCACATTTTCGCAACAAAAACTTTAGGGCCCAATGCAAAATGAAAATATAAAGCTCCTTATTCACAAAGCAGGAAAAGCATGTGCTATTGATGGTACTAACACATAAACTTTCTTCTTTTCTTCCTTCAGTGCAGGCTTTCTACTTACCCTGATGGTTTTAATTACTATTTAATAGTATTCTAAGAAAAACCCCACTTTATATTATTAGCATGAACGGTGCCATTAACTTTCATATGGGACAGTGTTAGTCTTAAATTGCTTTGTATTTACATTTGTGCTTACATTTTTAAGTGCTTTAAATGTTTTAATGTTAGAAAAATTTTAAGTGCTAGTTTTAGATAGGAACATTTCACTTGTATACAGAATCACTGAAATTACACAACTTGTAATTTACGGTTTCTGCATGCACAAATTCAACCTTAATGTACCACTTGATTCACCCACATCCTACCAATACTCTCTACCTACAGTGTCCTTATGGTTAAAGGACTGAAAGGGAGATGAACCCCAGTTGCCCAACCTTTCTCTTTTTGATGCCCTCTTTCCCTTGTCACTTGATTGGTTAACATGTGGGGTGGGTGGGGGTCGGATGAGCAAGAAAGGATAGGAAAGAGCTACTTGGTCATTCCGGTTTCTTACAACACTGCTGGTTTCTTGTGGATTTGAAGTTTCCCCCCATACTTATCAAACACTGACTTGGAGTATCACTATACTCATGGGTCTCCCATAATTTTGTGCTCCTAGAGCATCGTGAGTGATACACACACACACACACACTCTGGCAACAAGGACATGGTGCAGGGCTCACACTCTCCCGTGCCCTCATGCGTGCCCTGTTGTCTCAACGGGCTTCAGCCAGGAAGACAAGCTGAAAGATAAAGGACTTATGCATTTTAACATGACCCATGAAGCTGGCCCTGATTTCTCTGTGGGAGGCTCCCTAGGTAGCCTTTGCTATATTTATGCTGTTGTTCAGAAATAGTAGTCCTTTCTCTCTACCTAACCCTCCTCCTTTTATTCACTCTTTCTCTTTCCTGGTGCAGCACCACACTAACTTCTTAGATGGAAAAAATGGGGAAAGTGCAAGTGACCAGAAGATAATTAACAACACATACTCTTGAGTACTCTAAAAGAATCACTCTACCCTCACCTCAAGTCCAGTTTAGCCTGAAGCTTGTATGACTACAAATCATTTTGTATTTATTATTATCTCTTTAGCAATCCTTACTAAGAGACTTGGAGACTCAACCAGCCAAAAATCTGTATATGCTCTGACGGGTTGCAGACCTGCAAAAGGATGCCTGTGCACTCTGGTTCTGCCTCCTCCCTTCTGTCTCCCCAGCCCAGACCCAAAGACACAGTCATGATACGTGAGTGCCATATTCATATTGTTCTCATGGCGGGGTGTGGTCTATAAATTTCTAGGCCCAGATTTCACCCCTCAGACTCTTAACTTTACAGTTTTTATTGCTGTACATGAAAAGTTCTAAAGCTTAGAAATGCCCAGACTAGAAAAACACTAAATTGGGGCACTTGGGTGGATCAGTTGGTTGAGCATCTCACTTCAGTCATCATCTCATGATCTGTGGGTTCGAGCCCCGAGTCAGGAACTGTGCTGACAGCTCAGAGCCTGGAGCCTGCTTCAGATTCTGTGTCTCCCTCTCTCTCTGCCCCTTCCCCACTCAGTCTCTGTCTCTCTCTCAAAAATAAAGACATTAAAAAATTAAAAGAAAAACACTAAATTTACATATATTAATTTACGGGGGGTGCAACTGGGCAAAAGGCAGAGAGAGAGAGAGAGATCCCACAAGGGGCAGGGGATGCTCACCTGAGGTACCCGAAGCAGGACTTGAACTCACAAACTGGGAGATCATGATATGAGCAGAAGTCAGATGCTTAAAGACTGAGTCACCCAGGGCCCTTAATATACAGATCTTTAAAGCATAGGAACCTTGGCATTTTGAGAAGACAGAAGTACCATGCTTCATATGATGTGTGCTCCCATAAAGACCCATACAAATCAAAAATTTATCTTAGGTATTAAGTGAATTCAAGAGTTGTGATCAGGAATCCTTTAGTGAATTAATTTGTAAAGAGATAATAAACATTCTTTAACATTTTCTTAGGGCATATATAAATTTTACTTGATATTTGCTTGTATATAGTTATTGAGTAAACCATGATTTATAACTTTGTATAACTTTTATTCTACTCTGAGTATCTATAAAAAGCTATGAAAGTATAATTTATTGAGCAGATGCCAGAAATAGCATTTTGCATAGATTATTAAATACTTTCAACAACCCAGGTGATGGATTTTTTATCCTTATTTTAGACATTTAAAAAAAGCTTAGATAATTTAAGTGATTTGCCCAAAGTCACAAATCTTTTTTTTTAATAGTAGCAGATTTTATTAATTTTTTGAGAGAGCACACAGGAGCACATAAGCAGGTGAGGGCAGAAGGAGAGAGAGAATCTTGTTTTTAATGTTTTATTCATTTTGCGGGAAAGAGAGGGAGGGAGGGAGAGAGAGAAAGAGAAAGAGCACACAGAGGGGGAGGGCAGAGAGACAGACAGACAGATGTAGAATCTGAAGCAGGCTCCAGACTGAGCTATCAGTACAGAGCCCAGTGTAGGGCTTGACCTCACCAACTGGGAGATCATGACCTGACCCCAAGTCAGATGCTTAATCAACTGAGCCACCCAGGCGCCCCAGGAGAGAGAGAATCGGCAGGTTCTACACTGCCAGCACAGTGCCTGACATGGGGCTTGGTCCCATGACCCTGGGACCATGAACTGAGTTGAAATCAAGAATCAGAATCTCTGAGCACCTGGGTGGCTCAGTCGGTTGAGTGGCAGGCTTTGGCTCGGGTCATGATCTCACAGTTCTTGGATTTGAGCCCCCTTGGGCTCTGTGCTGACAGGTAGCTCAGAGCCTGGAGCTTGCTTTGTATTCTGTGTCTCCCTCTCTCTCTCTCTCTCTCTCCCCGACCCTCCCCTGCTTGTGCGGTCTCTCTCGTTCTCTTAAAATAAATTTAAAAAAACATTAAAAAAAAAAAAGAGAGACACTCATTTGACTGAGCCACCCAGGCACCCCCAAGGTCACAAATCTTAATGCCACCTAAAATTTCATGCTGAAGTGCATCACTTATGGTGGTAGTTCTGTGGATAAGCAAAAGCAAGGTAGAAGAGACATTTCTATATTGAAGGAGTTATCATGATAGAGAATAAGCAGCAGTCATAATCATTTTTCTAAAATTTATTTTATTTCTTAATGTTGTTTTTTTTTTTTGATACAGAGAGAGACAGAGCATGAGGGGGGAGGGGCAGAGAGAAGGAGACACAGAACCAGAAGCAGGCTCCAGGCTCTGAGCTGAGCCTGACGTGGGGATCTGACCCGAGCAGAAGTTGGACGCTTAACTGACTGAGCCACCCAGGTGCCCCTCATAATCATTTTTGATATTAGTGTAATTGTAACATCACTAAATGAGTGAGGGAAAAAAATACGTTTTAAAAGAAAAATGCTTCTACTGACAAATTTGTTTTCCTGGCTATTATCACAGATTTAAGAAACATGCAGATAAATTCTGGACATCTATTCCAGAATTGTGCATTTCTAAAACTATGCATTTGAAAGTGGATATTTAAAGCCACACAGAAGGCTTCAGTCTGACTGCAGTTCTTAGAGCTGCCTGATTAGAAACGGGTCCAGATGCCGACCTCCGCTCATGAATGACAGTGTTTCTCAGACAGGGGCATTCATGTTTTGCTATCCTTTTCTAGACAAATAGGGCTCGTTGTAAAGCTTTCTTTCCAGTACCACCATTTTTAAATCTTTGTCTATCAATTAATTTCAAAATTCAATTTTGAATTTATATGTATCAAGACTTCCTTTTTAAATACTATAGAGACAGGCTTTGTATTTATTAACAGGTTTCAGTATTTTGGGTTGGAAATTATAGTTGTTTTGCTGAGCTTTATTTTTGTGTTAGTATTTACAAATACTTGAGAACTATTCTATGCTTATTAATATTGCTTTGAGTTTGGTTGGTTCCTAGAGATGAGGAATGGACACATTCCATATCAAAACACTTTGGAATATAATTATGAGTTGTCATAATACTAGCGGTGGCTGTGTTTGAGCATATAGTGTGTGTTTGTGTACAAGTTAGTGCCTTCGTTTCTCATTTAAGATTTCTATTCAAATTTTTCTCTCCTTAGATACATAACCTAAAAATATTCAGCCAGACCTTTATACAAGCCCTCACGTTGTATTATAGTTTCTAACTCTCCTGCCTTTGATTCTTCAATGCCAGACTACAATACAGCATTGTATTTGTTTACTTTCAGGAAGAAAAAAAAAGAACAATGAAAGTTATTGCAATGGAAATATCCTCTACATTTTATCTTCAAATAGAAGGAAAAATAATTCTCAAGATCAAATTAAATAAATGTAGGCTTATCTTTCCTATTATAGAATCTGTTTACTTAGGGCAGGAATTTATCCTTTTTAATTTCCTTTGTTTTCAAATAGTCATGCCTTGACTATTTTTTTTCACTACTCCCTTAATTTTCTTTAAAAGCAAGTTGTACTTTTTTTGATGGCTTTTAGCTTTTTTTTATATTTATTTTGAGAGAGAGGGGAAAGAGCGAGCAAGGACAAGTGGGAGAAGGGGAGAGAGGGGGACAGAGGATCTGAAGTAGGCTCCTTGCTGACAGCAGAGCGCCTAATGCAGGGCTCAAACTCATGAACTGTGAGATCATGACCTGAGCCAAAGCCAGATGCTCAACCGACTGATCCATTCAGCACCCCAATAGCTTTTAGTTCTTAAAACATGAAAATTATTGAAAGCGTGTATCTGAAAAGCTGCACAATGGGGGCTCAGCCCATCTTCCTGTTGCACATCTACGTCTGAACACAGCACTGAAAGGAAAGTTGTTCTAATTTTATCTCAGAGAACCGCTGAAGCCTGGGGTAAATACCTACACTGGTGGCACTAGAGGGCCTCAGGGCACAGGACTCCGTTCTGACCACATCCTGGAGACATGTTTGTAGCAATAAAAATTTCCCTTGGAATGCCTTTTTATTGACTGTGTCTGCTCTAGGTTTTAACACCAGCCAGGCTTATTCTAGAGCAAATGACTTCAAGTGGTAGGAGCAGGTTTAGAATTATGCAGAGACACGGGGTATATTTGCTTTCTGAATTCAGACTCTTTGGTGTGAATACACACTTATTCCTGGACATATAGGAGCAAAGATGCATTAGGTGGAAGGCTTGACAATGTGGATAGGAGTATGGAGGGGCCCAAGTGTGGTACTCTGGAACATTAAAGGATGGTTATTCACACTCTCAATGATCAGCATGCCCCAACCTTCATGTATTAACATGCTTAATTCTCAATACTACTATGTGAGATATAAAGTACTACTATCACTTTATGGGTGAGCAGCTGTGACTTAGAGAAGTTGCCCAACATTAGATTTTAAAGTGGTAGTTTGTGGGGCACTCGGTGGCTCAGTCAGTTGGGCATCAAACTTCAGCTTGGGTCATGATCTCATAGTCCGTTAGTTCAAACCCTGGGTCAGGCTCTGTGCTGACAGGTTAGAGCCTGGAGCCTGCTTCAGGTTCTGTGTCTCCCTCTCGCTCTGCCCCCCCACCTCTCTCTCACTCACACTCACACACACACTCTCTCACTCTCTCTCTCTCTCTCTCCATCCCTCTCTTTCTCTCTCTCTTCCCCCCTTCAAAAATAAACATTAAGGAAAAAAATTAAAGTGGTACTTTGAACCCACATTCATCTGATTTTTAGTTCTGCTCTTTTAATCCCACTCCCCCCCCTTTTTTTTTTTTTTTTGCTGTTTACAATGAATGTTCTGAGCTTGATGGAGACATCTTAAATGTGAGGGTTAATTTTTTTACTGCCTTTATCACTCAATGGTATTTTGGAAGCACCATCTTCTAAACTTTTACCTTGGATTGCCACGAGGGGGCATACGTAGAACTCTGAGGAAATATCTAATAAGATTAACATGGGAGGAAATCCTTATTTTCCCCTCTTGACTAGTGGTCCTCAAAGCACGTTGCTGAAACCAGCAGCTTAGGAACTTGTTTAAAATGCAAATTCTTGGGTTGCTCACCTTACCTACTATATCAAATCTCTGAAGCAGAGCCTGTAATCTGTATTAACAAATGGTGATTCTGAAGCTGGGCAGAATTTTAGAAGTGTTCTATTGATTTTCTTACAGTAAATATATACTTATTCTCTTATGATTTTGTTTTATAATTTACCCACACTTTGAAAGCCACTTCCCTGGGACAGATTATTATTTTCAAACTGATGATCAGAACCTATTTGTGAATCACAAAAGCAATTTTATGGACCTATAGAAAGAATATAGAAGTACATTATACTTAATAAAAGAAAAAATTTGTGAAAGTATATTTTTCGATGGGTCATGATTTAAAATATATAATCTCACTGTGGGCCATGGTAAAAAAAAAATCAAATAGTTTAAAAACTATGAAATACTCTTGACAGTGCACATTATTACCATGGTATTGTCTAGGCTGAGAAGGAGGTCAACATAAGAGAATGATCTTAGAGTACAGAGAAGAAACTTAGTCATGAAACCTAGTACTATAGTAAGGAGCTACAATGCTTGAGGAAAGAAATTTATGTACAGACAAAAATCCCTGAGTATTCCGTAGTCTAAGAAGAAATTCCTGATGCAGTCTACTAGATCATTAATTATTCATTTTGATGGTAAGGGGATTATTCTCAAACTTCTAATTTATGATTATAAATAAACCTCTGATGAGAGGTCTGCTTACCTGCTGGAAAGGTGTATCCTGCATCAGAGCTTCAGATAATCCTATCAAGATATTTCCTCTGACAGGTAGTAAGGAACAAAATGCTAGCCTATTTGTATATGCCAAGTTTAGCTTGGGGAAGTTGGCTATCTGAATAGCAGCAGCATAGTCTCTGGACAGGAGAAGCTCATTCAGGTGTCTTATTTCCCATCAATCAGCAGAGAATCTAAAGGCTGGTTTTTCTTCTTCTTCAGCCACAGTTACTGACTATTAAGCATTAAAGTTCTTCAACTAAATGCAAAAGATAGACTACATGACAAAAGTCTAGACATGCTTCGGGAAGAGGCTAACAGAATCAGAAGTGTTTTCATACAGACATTTTCAATTAAAAATAATTCACATAAACACCAGTCAGAGCCATAGAAATATCACGGAAGCATACCTGAAACTGTCTAATATTTAGCAGCCACCTATCAGGGTAAAGTAAAAGCCACCTACTTTTGACACATTCTCAGATCAATATGTACAAATGATGTGGAAAAAAAAAAGTCCACAACCAAGTCCCCAGAACCATGCTTTGCTTTTTATATGTAAAGTAGCTGACATTCAGTAAGTGTATTATTGAATTACGGATTCCAATATCTGCTAATTGAGTGACAACAGAAAAATATATCACATGTCCTTTTAAATATTTTTAATGTTTTTTTTTAATTTATTTTGAGACAGAGAGAAAGCGATCATGAGTGGGAGAGGGGCAGAGAGAGAAATCCAAAGCAGTCTCCATGCTGTCAGCACAGAGCCCCATGTGAGGTTTTGATCTGATTAACTGTGAGATCATGACCTGAGCCGGAAACCAAGTCAGAGGCTTAATAGACTGTGCCACCCAGGCACCCCTGTCCTTTTAACCCTCTATTTAAAAAAAATTTTTTTAATGATGTTTTTTATTTATTTTTGAGAGACAGTGCAAGCAGGAGAGGGTCAGAGAGAGATGGAGACATAGAATCTGAAGCAGACTCTGGGCTCTGAGCTAGCTGTCAGCATAGAGCCCAACAGGAGGCTCAAACCCACAAACCGTGAGATCATGGCCTGAGCCAAAGTCTGACGCTCAACCGACTAAGCCACCTAGGCGCCCCTTAACCCTTCATTTTTGTTTCAATTGTTTCAGCAATATGCAGATGGAGAGGAGCTGAGAACAATACTTTATGAACGTAAGTAATTTGTGTAATGTCCTGATGAGCACTGAATGATGAATGGAAGTGTTGAATATCTATATGGTACACCTGAAACTAATATAACTAGAAATAAAGTAGAAATTTAAAAATTGTGTAAGAATTAGGGGCACTTGGCGGGCTCAGTTAGTTAAGCATCCAACTTAGACTCAGGTCATGATCTCATGGTTTGTGGGTTCAAGCCCCATTTTAGGCTCTGTGCTGACGATTCAGAGCCTGAAGCCTGTTTCAAATTGTGTCTCCCCCTCTCTCTGCCTCTCCCCCTGCACACGCTCTCTCTGTCAAGTCTCTCAAGGATGAATAAAGGTTAAAAAATTGTGTAAGGATTAGATGATAATATACAAAGCACTTAGGACTGATGAGGAAGCTAAGACAGGCTGAGGACGAAGTACAAGCTAGCACACACTGCCCCCTTCCCCAGGTGGGATAGGTGTGATATTCCTCAGGTCCTCCAGGCAGCCCAGAAGCAAAGAAAACAAGTGGTTCACGTATAGAGATAACATTCATTCAGGACAGGAGTCTCCATCACTTTACAAGTATCTTAGTAAATTACAAGAAAGAACCAATCTTATCAGTAGTCTAATCTACAGAAACGTGTAGACTCAGTTTCCTGGAGCTCCAGCATCACCCTCTATAGTGACACAGGGAACAAAGGCAAGAAGGAAATAGCAGATAAAATTAAGTTTTCTTATAATCTGCAGCCTGGTGCCAAATACAGAGTGTAACATTTCTCCAGGAACTACCTATTATGTTCATGTTAATGCTTTGCTAGAGGGAAGAACCTTAGCTTGACAATAGCTAGGTCTCTGGTACTCAGAGTCTTTAGTCTATGAAAGTCTAAAGAAAGTCTCTTCTTTAGTATGTGAAAGTCTCTTTAGAAACTTCACTTTGACTTTACTTCCAAGTTCATAGCATATAACCAGTCATTCTACACACCCCAGCATAACTCTGTCCACAGGTCCTGTTCCTGTGCTTTAATAACATCATTTTTGCACCAAAGACATCTTCAAGAATCCTTTCTTGGTCATCAGCTCTGAACCCATGAACTCCACCATCACCCCAGTAACTCACCAGGACCATGCTTGAAATATAGTAAGACCTGCATAGAAAATTATCTACTATATTATTACAGTAAATAACAGTTACAATGAAAATGTAACCACTTTAAGTAAAAATTCCATGGTCCCAGAGCTCTTTCTTTTTGGAATATGTATTCTGTGCCAGTCCTAGGTGGTAGGGTGCCAGTATGAGTAAAACATGCTTCCTGCTTTTCAGAAGCTCATTTTCTACCAAATGAGAAAGACACGCAAATTAATAACTAAGATCAATAGGATAAAAACAGCGATATGCCGTGTAAACAGTGTTGTGGAAACAGAGCTGGAAACCTGGAAATAAAGCTCCAGAGGAGCAGTGTCTTGGCCCAATTCCACAGGCATGCCTGGGCTGGAGGCTTGAACCCTGGGCAAATGTGGAAAATCAGACATGAAGCTGATGGTTCTACCTTCTTTCTCTTCAATAGTGACTTCTTGCCCCCACCCCCATTTTTTTAGTAACATCCCAGGAGTTAGGTGAGAAAGGGAAAATCAGCTTCAAGAACTTAATCCAAAGTTTATAGCAACAGTATAAGAATGTGGTCTATGAACCCTCTGGGGGTACCTGAAAACTTTTTCAGACATCTGTTGGTAAAAACTTTTCTTAGGAATGCTAAGAGGTTTTGGCCTTTCTCTCTATGCTGATATTTATGAGATGCAAAAATAATGGATACTCTGCTGGTGCTTCAGCCTGAACCAGCCTGAAAGATTCCATTCATAGTCGTGGTATTCTTCACTTAAGTTGCTGTTAATATTTTTACTCAAGTCTTAACTCCTTTTAATATTTGAGGCTATAAGAGGGTCACCCGTGTGGCTCAGTTGTTTAAATGCCTGACTCCTGATTTACCCTCAGGTCATGGTCTCACGGTTTGTGAGATCGACCCCCCACCTTGAGCTCTGTGCTGATGGCACGGAGCCCACTTGGGATTCTCTCTCCCTCTCTCTTCCCCTCTCCTGCTCACTCACACTCTTTCTCCAAACAAATAAAATTTAAAATATTTGAGGCAATAAGAAAGTAAATATACATAAAACACTTACACTGTAACCATAGTATGACTATTCCGAGGAACAGTGTTTGAGTAATGAGCTAGATTGCTACCCCTCCACCTTTGTAATCAAACGCCACCATTTTTTCTTGAAAAGCACCATTAGCAGAGAACCAATTTATTCAGAATTGGATATTCATTAGACTGATTAAGACTAGTTTGAAGCAAATCTGTTTCTCCTAACTTGGACAGAAGAGATTCTTAACTGTATATAAAAATATTGGAAAGAAAGTTTGAGGTCAGATTGCAAAAGAGCTTTCTTTTCATATTAAGATTAGACAGCATTCAGTAGGTAAATAAAATAAGTTAAATCAGGGAAGATACATGATCACCTTGATATTTTAGAATAACAATAGGTTGCTGAACAGGCTAATGTAGAAATAGTGCAGATTGGGTCTTGACTGAGAAAGCAATTACTGTTGTCTGGGTGCTGGACAGTAGGGCCTTGGGGAGAACTGATCACATATAGTAGGGTGAGGGTACAATCTGATAAGGATAGTATGAAGTGTTCCCAATAAGGGAGTATTGGTTGTGCTTTTAGTCTCTCACTTAAGAAAAATGGCCAGTTCTAACAGGTTAATATAAAAACGGTCAATTGTAACATGTTAATACTAGAAGATAATGGATATCTATCTTTCACAAGTTGTGTAACTGGTTTCATAATCTTTCATATTCTATTGTGTTTGAACTGTTGTATTTTTATTTCTTCTCCTTGGGGGTTACGTCTTGTGAGGGAGGTTAGAACATTTAGGTGGGCATGAAATAAAGGGGGTACCTATGCCCTAGACACAGACACATTCCAAAACTTAATTAGATCTTTATCAGGAAACCAATGATAACTCAAATTTAAGACATTTACACAAGAACTGTACTGAAAGTTTGGTGATAGTAAGGACTGTAATGTCAGTGATCCTGAGCTTATAACAGTAGAGATGTGCCTTTTTTTTTTAATTTATTTTTAGAGAGTACATTCAGAAGAGAGGGGCAAAGGGACAGAGAGAATCCCAAACAGGCCCCAGGATTAGTGTGAAGCCCAATGCATGGCTCACTCCCAAGACCCTGGTTTCATGACCTAAGCCAAAATCAAGATTTGGACATTCAACCCACTGAGGCACCCAGGCACCCCTACTTTGTCTACCTTTACAATAGGATGGGTTAGGGGAAGAAAAAAGTTGAGATTAGGACTTTTTGGAAAAGGACACAGATTATTTGACATACAGGAGAAAGGTGTAGGGCAAGAGGTCTAAGGGTATTGCTTTTCTTTCCCTCTCCCCATCTTCATTTGGGTGTCCCATTGGCCAAACTTCCAGGCAACCTGAATCTTACTGATAGAGATCTTCAATCCAGGGTGAAGAGCAAGAATGAAGAGGGTGGAGACTATTCAATTGTGCAAACAGAAGACTAGGCTGACTTCCTTCCAAATGTTGGGCTTTGTAAAACATCAGATGAGATAGCAGAAAAACCTCTTAATCATTTTTCTGTACAACATGCCTAAAGGCAGCAGTCACAGAGATAAAGATTCTGAATCAAATGACCAGAAACATAACCTCCTTTTAGATCAAGGTCTCTCTATACCTCCACATGGGACATTTGGGCAGGATAATTCTTGGTCTTGGATGTTGTCCCTTACATCCTGTTCAGCAGGAGCCCTGTCCTCTTTGTATCAGATGTTTCTCACACCTACCACCTGTCCAGGTGTAGAACCAAAAATGTCTGCAGATACTGTCAAATATCCCGTGGGGAGTTCGGGGGTTTGAGCAGGGGATGTGCTTGGATGCTACCTCATTGAGAACCTCAAATGAACCTTCAGTCTAGTGTTTCATAGGATCCTGGTTTTTCTTTTTTTAATTTGTTTTTATTTTTGTGTGTGTGTTTAAAGATCAGGTATGTTCCTTTTTTAACATATTTTCTAGAAGATATTTAAAATGTTTACTATTAAAATATCCATCTAAAATCATCTCTTTAATTATTGTTTTTAAATGTACATCCTAGTTAGTTAGCATATAGTGCAATGATTTCAGAAGTAGAATCCAGTGATTCATCCCCTACATATAACACCCAGTGATCATCCCAACAAGTGTCCCCCACTTAATGCTTCTTGCCCATTTAGCCCACACCCCCACCCCAAACCCCTCCAGCAACCCTCAGTTGGTTCTCTGTATTTAAGAGTCTCATATTTTGTTTCCTTCCCTGTTTTTACATAATTGTTGCTTCCCTTCCCTTATGTTCATCTATTATGTTCCTCCTTGCCAATTTGGATGCCCTCTATTTCTTTGTGTTGTCTGATTGCTTAGGCTAGGACTTCCAACGTTATGTTGAATAATAGTGGTGAGAGTGGACATCCTTGTTGTGTTCCTGACCTTATGGGAAAGCACTCAGTTTGGTTTTAAAAAGGGGAGGGGAGTAAATCTTTTCTTATGTGTAGACCATTTGTTGGATTTTATGTTATTTGTAAGTGAACAGATTTAGCTCTAGGAAATAAGACTATTCTTAAATTGAGAAGCAGCTAAGTGTTTAGATCAGTGGGAACCCCGGATGAACTTACAGAAATTTACAGTAATTCTTCTCTAGACTTTCCATGAATCAAGAAATAGAAGATCCCTGAACCTAATACATCAGTGTCTTACAGCATATGTCCACATCTTATCTGGATTACAAACATGTTGTCTTTATAGAACACATAAGACAAATAGATTTCATTGGAATATTGTATTGGAACAGAAGAGGAAAATAGCTGACATTTTTCTATGTGTCAGAAATTTTAGGAGACACGATGCAAGCACTACACCCTTTAATCTTCACAAGACCTTTAAAACATGAATAATTATGCCATATTTTGAAGGAAACTAACATTTTCAGAGGTTAAGAAAGGTGTCCATGGTTCTAAAATTGGCAAGTGGTAGAACCACTTGAAACTCATTCAGTCAAACTCCTCTCCTTCAGTAAAAGGGCTAGTATCAAGGGCCCAAATAAGGCACAGGTTGATAAAAATCACTCGACATTCCTCAGTACGGATGTTGATTTCTCGTCAAAATTTGCTACATTTTTTTCCACTCTTGTTCTTTAAATATTGGCTTATTTAACTGCAATGACCTTCTAAATTATCCCCAGTTTCTATTTTTACTCCCTGTATCATTCTCCTTTGGCTGCTGGACCAAATGACTTCACGTGCAGTAGCTTAAACCAACGAAGCTATTATCTTACCTTTGTGGACATCAGAGGTCTTCAAAATGGAGTTTACTGGGTGCAAATTACAGGGTCAGCGGGGCCACAATCCCTCCTGAAGCTCTAGGTGAGTCTTTTGTCTGCCCTTTTTCAACTTCTGGGAAAAGGCCTTTTCCTGCATTTCTTGATTGACTCTCACCTTGTCTTCACAGCCAGCACAAAATGTCTTTAGATCTCTGACCTGGCTGCTACCCTCTTTCACTTGTAAGGAGGTTTGGGATTATATTGGGCCCACCAGGATAATACAGGCTAACCTCCCCATCTGAAGATCCTTAACTTCAGCACATCTTCAAATCCCTTTTTGCCAGACTTACCTCATTCACCTGCTCTATTTCCCCACCATATTTGTTGCTATTGCTCAGTGTCTTTTGCTATCTTGTTCGTTTTACAGTCTCCCAAAGCTAGAAATGACACAAGGCTCAGGTTTTAAATCTCTTTTTTAGTTTTTCTCACACCATTTGAAGGTTTTTCTCCTGCCTTTAAATGTTATTTTAAACTGATTACTCACAAATTTATCTTTCAAGCCCAGACTTCACTCCTAAAATCAGACTTGAATAGAAAACAGGCTATTTGACAACCTCACTTAGATGTCCAACAGGTACTTCTTCCTCCTGCTCTTCCAACATTTTCCCCATCAGAATAAATGACAGCCACTTTTTTCCATCATCTGAGGCCAAAAGCCTGGACTTCACTCTTGACCTTGATCTCTCTCTTATAGATAACACCCTATCTCTTTGTGAGTCATTACAAATTCCCTTCAGAATGAAAGGCAGTACCTATAGTTTAATTTCTTTTTAATTTATTTTAGAAGAGGGGGCACAGAGGGAGAGAGAGAATCACAAGCAGGCTCAACACAGAGCCTGAAGCAGGGCTCGATCTTAGAAACACAAGTCCAGGACCTGACCCGAACCCAAGCGTCAGATGTTCAAATAACTAAGCCACCCAAGCACCCTTCAGACATTTTTATACTATCTCTTCTATCATCACCTTAGTCTAAGCCAGTATTACTTCTTGAATTAATTCCTGCAGGAGGTTCCCAGTTATCTCCATGTTTGGATCTTATTCCCTATATTATTCTTCTCTGAGGGCTCTAACAAATTACCACACATACATTAAACTGACAAAAAGTTGTTATCCTACTTTTTTGGAGATCAGATGTCATAATGGTCTCTGGGAAAAAAATTATGGTATCAGCAAGGATGCATTCCCTACTGAAGCTCTATATGAGAATCTTTTCTCTTACCTTTTTCAACTCCTCAGTGTCTTTCCTTGCATTTCTTGACTACAACTCTCCCTCCCATCTTCCGATCTGATTCTTACCCCCTGCCTCCCTCTTTAACTTATAAGGACACTATTGATTAAGTGGGACCACCTGATAACCTCCTCATCTGAAGATCCTTAACTTAAGCACATCTTTAATTTTTGTTTTGTTTCCTTGTTGTTTTTCATTGTTGTTGTTTTGCATATATGGTGATATGTGGGGGACTGGACTGGTATTATTCTGCCTACCCCTGTCCCTTACAGTTTATCCTTCACAGAGCAGTTGAAGTGATCCTCTGCCTAATGCTACCTCCTTACTCTATTATTTTTTTGAATATGCCAAATTTTGAGCTTAGTATTAGCTCTTTTCTCTCCTGGGAACACACCAGCTCAAGATATTTCCACCAACTTTCCTCCCTTACCTTCATATCTCTTTACTATAATGCATCTCAATAAGACCATTCACCTTACCCATCTGCCTCCACACCCAACTTCCTGCTGCATTTCTCTGCCTTCTTTTTCTTCAGGGCACTCATCACACTGGCACTCTATATACTTTACATATTTGTTTTTAATCTGGTTTATAACCAACTCACGTGTAAGTGCCATGAGAAGACAGGTTATTTTTTTCTGTTTTGCTCACCGCTGTATCCCCCAATACTGACAAGTGTAGCTGAAACATACTAGGTACTGAATGTGCTCCAAGTGTTTGTGGGTTTAATCAGTATACAAGCCTTGAAATCTAAATCTGCCTGACTTTTAAATTTATGCTTTTCCCCACTGCATGTGTTCCTCAAAGTGCGGTTTATAATCCACCTGTATCAGAATCACCTGGGGATGCTTGGCATGCAGACTCCTGTGTCCCAGGCAATACATTATACATTTGAAATTTCTTGGGATAGAAGTTAGGAATCCACATTTTAAGAAAAATTCCCAGTAATTCCTATGCATGCAGAGGTGTGACAAACCTCAAATTATCCAGAAATTATAGGACGCACATTTTTATAGTATTTTGTTGAGTACTCAGAGCCATATCAAGTGTATTATTCATGAGGGAAGTAATAAAAAAAACTATTTATTTCCTTACTAGTATGGCCAAAGTAAAATACCATCAGCAGTTGGGGATAGAGATTATGTTCTATAATAGAGAATATTTTTTGTAGTAGAGAGTATTTCTCTTCCTTCTTTTAGTGGAAGAGATTTTCAGAGACCTGAATCACAAAATAGGCAATGGCAAATTTCTGTGAAGAATCAGATACTAAATATTTTAGGCTTTGAGGTCACATATAGTCCTGCCCCTTATCCTACTTTACTTTTCCTCTTTTAAGACCTTTAAAAATGTAAAAAGTCATTCTTATCACTTGCACCATTAAACACACACACACAACAAAAACACAAAACAAAAAAGTCATGGGCTGAGTTCAACCTGGGGCTGGCACTTGTTGCCAGAGAGCATTAAACACCATTTGTGGGTGACTATGGGCATACGATCTATGCAGATCGTTCTAATTGATCTCTCCTTTTACACTCAGTGTCTGATTCACCTCTGTTACTTTCTGAAACCAATGTTTATGGGAGAATGCCTCAAAGATGCAGTGGGAATCATCTCTGTGGGTTTTTCTTTGTTTGTATATTTGCTGGAGATCTGGCAGAGAATCTCAGGAAGAGCCAATGAAGGTTACAGTGTTCTGAGAAGATGTCTGATCTGTGTTCTTGACACAGTGCTGTCATGGCAGGATGGGGTCAAATCTGTGTTCCAACTCCCATCATGTGTTTGGTGTCTCTCTACCACTTTAGCACTTACCCTCTCCATACACAAGGTTTAATCTCACTAAGTTAGTGTCTCAGTATTTCATCATTTTAAACATTGTCCCCCTCGTAGGGCACATATGCAAGCATAACTGGCTTATCCTGCAAGCAAAAAGGAATGATCTGTGTGTGTTTTGAACAAGAGTGGAGAAAAGAGTACTTGAACGATGGAAAGAGAGAGGATCAAAAGGCCTTTATCCTAATGGGAGAAACTGTGTTGCCCAACCCATAAACCCTGGGCTCAATACTGACTGGCATACATATCCCCCAGTTGCTACCAGCTTGTAATGGCACACAGCTGCCTGCCTTTTCTAGAGAATTGCCCTCTATCGATTCGAGTACTTTCAACCCCCGCCCCATCCCCTTCCCTAGATAACTCACAGCCAGTGATTGTTTGCTACCGGGAAATCAAAAGGAATCTTATACCACCATGGAGGCAACGCTGCTGATTAGTTTATTCCCAGATATCTCCCACTATGAGTTAGGCCAAGGCCAAGCATTTGCTGAGACTCTAGTGTTTCTCAGCCACTCCCCCCTCCCCTTACTGCCCTGCTTTGTTCTCTTACTACAGGCATTTATTTATTTTTTCTCCTGGAGAACAATCTATTAATAAGTAGCTTTCAAAAGAAATCCTATCTTTGCCTCTGTTTCTAAGGAGTCTAATTGAAGAGAGTTGGTGCCAGACATGGCCCTAGGAAGCCAACTCTAAGGGTAGGATTCTGGAGGTGAATGCACCAACCAATGGCAATAAGGACACCATCCCTGGTGGTAAATGGAGTTTTCATAGTTCCTGGAAGGTTGTAGCAGTGTATTTGCCAAGATGTTTACCTGTAGTGAATTTGGAACAGATATAGGATGAAAGGGATGCATAGCTGGCCAAAATCTTTGGGACTTGGAAAGCATGGCAGAATGAATAACTATTCTGTAGTCTGGAACTTAGTGTCTGTTGCTAAATGCCATCGGTTTACTGAATAGAAAAATGAGATTCCCAGATCTATTAATCTACAATTTAAAGCAAAGTATGAGAACTGGAAGGTTTCCTCTGCATTGCTTAAAGAGACTTTTACCTCTTGCAATTTCAGGACACATAGACCCAAAAATAAGGCACACAACCTAATTATAAGATTGACTAGGAGTTAAAGAAATCTGGATTTTCAGATGAAGCAATCCAGTGTGCCCAAATCAGAAAACTAGTAGAAAAGTTGTAGGACCTTGGAACTTGGGGTGGGGAATATAGATAGATGAATTTGGAAATCTTGAACACGAGTAGTTCTAAACTCTCTGGAGTTCAGAATAGGAAGGAATTGTTCTCATTAATGCTAATCTACATATTTCTACTACTCAATTCCCAACTTGTCAGCAATGGTAGCTAACTAGGCCCTTTCTAGTTGTCCCTTCCCACCCTCAAAGGAAGCTTTTGTTCCATAGCAAATGTAAGAAACAATGTGTCCAGGCAGATTTTGTCTCCCTTACATAGTAGTTGCTGCTACCCTATCTCAAGAAGGAACCTGTTTTTCAGGATCCTCACCAATATGGTTTTGTGGACACATGGTGGGGAAGACAAGAGCTTTAAAAAAGGTGCAAATTCTCCTTATATCTGCAGCTTCCAAGGATTCCACACTCAATAACCTACATCTGTCTTTCACTAATTCATTAACCATTCTAGCTGAATTCGTCCATTAACGTCTGGCGATATCTGCTCCACATAAACGATTGCTCATATCGTCTCCCTTTGTAGACACCTGTCTCTTCTTATATTTTGGGCTAGATGGTTGCCTCCGCTGTCCTGATACACTCAGGAAAAGTCATGAGCTTGCAGTTTGGCATGTTTTATTGTTGTAAAGGTAGGTACAATATTCTTTCCATATCTTTATTTCCTAAGCAGAAACCCAAACTATGCTTTTATTTTCATTTATACCTGAAATATAAATAGTTTCCACACTTGAAATATGACTTTTTAATAAAAAGAGAATGTTGCAACATCTTTCCTGTGGCTCCCATACTTCTCTTCTTAATCCTTAAGAAAATGTTACATTTTTGGCTTTATCCAAGAGAATCTTGGAGATAGCAAAGAACTTATTTATGCCTTTCTGCTGTAATTGTTTCATAATAACTAAATGTTTAAGTGGTGATTGTAATCTATTAGTATGAATGGTTTTATGCATTCAAACCCTCCATTGTTTGTTTGATTTTATTGAAATGGTAGAAAAGAGAAAGAGAGGAGAGTGAGTGAGAAAAAGGGAAAGATATTCAGTTTATTTTCCCAGAAATAACTAGCCTTGGGTAGTTTAAGCAGCTAAGCCCAACTGCCTCACCTGTGAAATGGTAGGAATAATACCTATCTTACAAAGTAGTTGTATGGAAGAAACGCACTCTTCTATATTCAAGTCTATATGTTTTTCTTTTTTCTCCTCTCTTTCTTTTGTGAGGGGACTAAACCTAATAGAAGTGGAACAGCTTCAGAACAGTAATTAACTGCTTTTGAATTAAGTGACCTCCTCTAAAGGAGTATTTAGGCTGATTATCTAATCTGATCTGGGGCAAGGATGTCTGACCTGGCAGTATAATCAACTATGAGACTATGATTTACTTATCTATGACCTAATTTCTTTTAACACTCTAGATTTTTGGTTTGTTTGTTTTGTTTTGTATGACTGGTGCTACCTATGGGGATACAAATTATTAGATCATGATTACTAGAGTGATAATAATAAACTGTGGTTTTTGTCTTTGTTTTCTATGATTCCAGTAAAAATAGGAGAAAACTTTCAGTATAACTAGCATCCAGATAAGATTTTGAGCTTTTCCTCGGTTTTTAGGGTCTACACCAGTGTTATATACATTTTGCATACTATGGAATTTTTTCTTTCTTCCTTTTTTCCCTTACAAGTCTTAGCTAAATTCTGAACATCACTTTCTATTTCTGCATACCTCATTGTTGCTTCAAAAAGTTTTGTGACAGGATTATCATTAATCTCTTGCCTACTTTGTAGAACGCTGGAACAGAGTTTAAGTAAAAGTACCTAAAACAGTACTTTTCTTTTTGTTTCTTTGGCAGCATAACATTTCTTGAACTATTTTGTTTTGATATAAAATATACCCTTGAATACATATCCTTATGAACTTCTTATACTTTAGAATTTTAGTCAGTTTAATTTTATTAAAAATTAATAGATTTTGCAATTCTGGCCTCCTATTAAAACTGTATAGTGTATATTTAAGATTTATTATGTAACAAACAGCTACCATGATAATAATTACTGAAATGCAGAAATAGTCTTGTACGTTTATTTATGAATTAGTCACACACACATATATATTTGAACTGAAGTGTCAAAACTTAATAAGTGTTAAATGATGAATTGCCTTTTATTTCTGAGAATATTATAGAGAAAACTAAGAGTATTTTAAGAAGTGAAAAGTTCTTTTGCCATCTTAATATAATTATTCTTATTTTACATATAAACTTTTGTCCACTATCCACATTTTGAAAGGCAGATTAATGGACCTGCAAACATGTCCAAACCCTATAATATCTCATATAGCAAAAGAGACTTTGCAGATGCAACTAGATTAACTGCTTTAAATAGGTAGATTATCTTGGATTATCTGGTAGGCATAATCTAATCTAATATGAATTCTTAGAAGTAATGTATCTTCCATCTAGAGTTAGAGAGAAGGAAAAGGAAGCTGAAAAGAGATCATGTTAAAGAGTTGATTCAAAGTGTGAAGACACTACTCATGATTGATGACTTTGAAGATGAAGGAAGAGGGCTAGAAACTAAGGGATGTGGGTGGCTTCTAGAAATTGAGAATAACCCCAGGTGACAGCCAGCAAGAAATAGGGATCTTTGTCCTACAACCATGTGGAACTGAATTCTGCCAATAACTTGAATGACCTTAAAAGCTGATTCTGCTCAGAGACTCTGTAAGAATGCAGTCCTGCAGTTACTTTGCTCTTAGCTGATGAGATTCATGGGGAAATTCTGATCTTCAGCATTGTGAGATAATAAATATGTGTTGTTTTAAATGGCTCGATTTTTGGCAATGTGTTATAACATCAAAGGACGTCACATACATACCTGCATGTGCAATTTGCATAGTTGCAACCATCATATCATCATCTGCATGGATTTTCTGCTTTTTAATCAATAAAATTTCTCCCTATGTCTTTGGGACTTTATAATTATGAACACCAATGCTGGATTACTCTACTGATATTCTACAATTCACTGTGTAATTGCTTTGTATTATGTCTTCTGTGTTCCCTAATTATATAGTTTATCTAGTTATCTCTTTATAATTAATTGTATTGAAGATAGGCTTATAATACATCTTGAATACACACAAATACGCTATAGGAATAAGAATGATACACATTCATCTGGTTTTTGCTCAGTATCTTATCTTTTTTTTTTTTTTGCTGGAAAGGTTATATCAACTTAAATGATGCCTTTAAAAGTTTATAAGATGCTGAAGGTATCAAGAGAATACAAAATCATTTACTTAGTAATCTGAGTCTTGCTCACTCTCCATGTACAAGGAAGCCACAAAACTGTCGTTCAATTTTCAGTCTGCTGTTCATTTCCTTCTTTAGGAATTGCTAAATCTGACTAACATGGACTCAAAGCTTTTATTTCTATGGTTTTAAAATCATATGGAAAACTTATGAGAGAACTGCTGAAAGAAATTTTAAAATTCATAGAATCAGATTCAGTTTCAAACTCTTACATACCAAGATGGTGGAATGCATGCTTCTTGCCACCATTTTGAATGTTTTAATAATATGAAAAGTGAAACAGAATGCATCCCCTGACCCCATGTATATTTTATAAAGAGAATAAAGTAGACCCTATTTCATAACTGTTGAACTCATTCATTCACTTCTAGAATATAAATGGATCAAGGGAATAGAAAACCACACTGGGAGGGAGATTTGATTAGAGAGATGTTTCTGTGCTGTAAGTCCCTATAGAGAGAGGAAAAGAAGAGGGCTGCCTTCTGCTTCCTAATTCAGTGAGAAGCCCTCAAAGGTTCCATATGATTAGGTTTGAAATGTTTTTCCTGTAGTAATAATTACAAAGAACTGATGACTGGCACAAACCTAAAATATTAAAACTGGTAACTAACCTCCATCCCTGAGAAAACTAAATGGCAAGATTTTGATGATTAGTTCCTGCAAAGTGAGGCTCCATTGGGATTACCTGCACTGCCAACATTAGAGAAGTCTAAGTCGGCCTGATTTAAGAATTAGTGCTTGGAGCACCTGGGTGGTGGCTCAGTTGGTTAAGCATCCAACTTCAGCTCAGGTCATGATCATATGGTTGGTAAGTTCAAGCCCCACATCCTCTGCGCTGGCAGCATGGAGTCTGCTTTGGATCCTCTGTTTCCCTCTTTCTCTGCCCTCCCTTGCTCATACACTCTTTCTTTCAAAAATAAGTAAACATTTAAAAAAAAAGAGTTAGTGCTCTAAGTTCTATGCTATCCTGCTTACTTGGAGTACTTGGTATGAGACAATTTTGAATCATGGAGTGATTAAAATATAAAAATAAGATGTATAAATTGCTATTCAAGATAATAGTTTTGTCTGTTAAACTGCAGTACCGTATTTGTAACAGTTCTAGCAGCAAGAAGCAACTTGGGGGAAATCATATATACTCACATAGCTAGATTGAACTACAAAGTTAACAGTTTGGAGAACTGTGGTTTGCAAGACCTTCATGACTGAGAAATTATGTAACATTTCTGTTTCTATTTAGGATCTTACCCCACCCACCATCAAGTATCCTAATTATATTCTCACATCATACTCCTAACTTTTACATATTTTTAATAAGCAGAAACAGTTTTCATCACATTATGAGATTTGGTATGAATTAAACTGGACACAAAATCCCTTGAATTTGGCTCATGGGCATTTGTCTGGGTTTCTTAAGAACCCTCTTCTTCCATCTTCCTTGCAGAGCATGTGATTAAAATCCCTAACTTATCAAAAGTACAAATGACTACATGCAGAGTGACCCTTTTCATATAATCGAGTTATATTTATGGATATGGTTCCTTTTGCCTAGGGTGACTTTTGCTCCCCTCACAGACATGTTTCTATATAACTGTTACCTGACTAAGGGTCTTTATTTTAAGACATGTTTCAAGACCCTTCGTGACATTTTTAGATGGCCCTCTTTTGGGACCTTAAAGGGATTTTCTACATGCATTTATTGGAAACTTTTATTATAGCTCTGGTTAATTTACCTACTCCACTACTGCATTATAAACTGTGAAAGAAGAGAATGGCTCTTTTGGAAGGTTGTCCCCTCATTCCCATTTTAATGCCTAGAACAGAGTATTCAATAAAATTGCTATTGAATTAGTTAATTAATTAGGATATTGATTCCTCCCAAAACAAATAACTCACCTCTAAAAAGATAATAATTTTACTCCCTACTCCATATGGTTATTTTATAGATGTAATAGTTTAATATATGAGAAATGCTGAGATTAGCATATGATACAGTACAAACATTGAGTAAATGCTATTCTGGCAATCATTATTAACATCAGCAATATGAGGGGCACCTGGTGGCTCAATCAGTTTAGTGTTTGACTCTTGATTTCATCTCAGGCATGATCTCACCGTTCATGAGATTGGGCTCAGTGCTAACTGTGGGGGGCTTGCTTGGGAGTTCTGCTTGGGAGTCTCTCTCTCTCTCTCTCTCTCTCTCTCTCTCTCTCTCTTTCTCTCCCTCCCTCCCTCTTTCCCTCCCTCCCTTTGTTTCTCTCTGCCCCTCCCCTCATTTCTCTCTCAAAATAAATAAAAGAAAATCAATAATATGAGACATTAAGAACCATTTAGATTTAGGAACCCTGGAACTAGTGGTGAAGGTATCAAGATTACTGTTGATGAAGTAGAAACATAAGAGATATGAATGAAACCTGCTTTCCAATTTTATAATCTTGATGTCAATATCAAAATAACCCCAAAGCAGGCTTTGATCCTCTCAATACTGATGGTGCAAACTGTATAAAATTGATAACTTTATTGAACGTGATTATACAAAATCCTTTTTAAACAATGTTTATTCATTTTAGAGAGAGAAATCATGAGCAGGAGATAGGCAGAGAGAAGGGGAGAGAGAATCCCAAGGAAACTCTGAGCTGACAGCAGCAAGCAGGATATGGGGCTCAAACTCATGAACCCTAAGATCACGACGTGAGTTAACGCTGACCATTCAACCAACTGAGCCACCCAGGTGCCCTGATTATATAAAATTTCTGACATGAATGGGTCCAGTCCGCTTTAACCTAATCTGAATTTTTCTAATACAGTGTAGTCCACATTATTTAGTAGTAATATTGTGTGTCTCCATATTTGCTTATGTATCACAAGACCATTACAAAAACAAAAATTGTCAGTTCCTCAAAAAGTAGGAGTTAATGTTCCACTTATTACATCTCCAGTATCCAGATTAATTGATTATCAGATAAATTTGCAGTACAGATAGAATCTCTACTCAGATATGTTCGCATAGAATATTTACTCTTGTGTCACTTATTGACTGTTGCAGATGTATATAAGATATTAATATTCATCAGTGTTCTATCATCAACATGAGTTAGCCAAATACCAAGGATAGGTTAAATAGATATAGGAAAGATAAAAGATTTGCAAATTCTTGAAATGTGTTGTTTTGCTTTCCATTCCCCCCCCCATTTCTATTCTAAATAAACAGCTCTTTCAAACATGCCTGAATTTCACTCTTATTTCATTTTTCTCTTTAGAATCAGATTTAGCAAATCCCAACATGGGCTCAAAGCTTTTTTCAAAGCTAAAAATCTTAAATGATTTCTTGACAAAAGCGATGGAAAAAGTGTCATGACATCGTTAACTATTCTTCCTCTACAAGTATATAAATAGGCCTTTTGAATGTTGCCATCAGTGTGTATTTATGCTACTACAAATGTAAGATCTCACAGTGAAAGAAAAGTGATTTTGACCACGGAACACAAACTTTTCTAAAATGGTTCTTTGATTAGCATTTAGCCATATCAGCTAGAGGTTGGTGTAATAAGACTCACAAGTTCTCAGATTCCTTGATTTAATATGTGTTGGAGGCCCAGGGCAGGGTGTGAGGTTAGAGGGAAGAAGTTACTCAAACATTTTATCCAACAAATAGAACATTTGTTGCAATATTATACTTTTCTGGCATTGGGTAATCACAGTTTATTTCATACTACAATACAAATAAGAATACTTGTGGAAATCCATGCTGAAATTCTACAACCATCTGTTTGCCTAAATGTTTCTTTGAGTAATGGAACACACTTCATTGGTGACCACATATATGGTTTTATTTTGGTTTATGTTTGGTTGTCTTTTTGGTTTTGGGGTTGTTTGTTGTTATTTGACATAAACCAGAAATCCATATTATCTTCCATTTGTCTAAACATTCTGATTCTTGGGACTATATGGGCAAACCATGAAATGATAGACTGCATTTCTCCTTCTTCTACAGATTCTTGTTGTGGAGACTGTTTGCCGACTATGTCCTTCATTGTGGTTTTTCCTGAAGTATATAAAGTTCATTTACTGATTGGCTCTGTACAATATAGCACATTGTTTATACTCACGTATGACTAAGATTTTATTTTCAGAGCTCACTTTTCAAAATAGAAATATTTGTACTTTCAACCAAAAAATAATTATTTTTTGAATTGAAAATTTTACTTTTGAGAACAAATGTATGTTGAACTTTTATGACTGTCTCTTCTTTCTTATTCTTACGCATTGATCTCGTATAATATATTTGTTCTTAGTTCTTCATATATTCCTACTAATGTCAAAGTTAATCAAATGTTAATTTTTTATAGTTGTGTTAGGTTTGAAGTCAAAAGCAATTTTGGATCAACTACTTCATCATTATAAGGCACTGTGTGAGAGATAGATAGCTAACCTGAAGGAAAAACAAGGAACAGATTTTTGCTCCCTTTTATTAAAGTATGGTGAAAGCAAACTATATATGGAGGGTATTTCAACCGCACAAAACTCACAATCAGGATTAAGAATCTACAAAGAGCATTGAAATCAATGTGTTTCCTTACATTTGACAAAGAATTTGAGAAAATGGTGGCAGCTGATGAAAGGCTGGGGAACCTGAAGTTGATTACATTTTAGAGTCCTGTTTTTAGATTACATCACCTGCTAAGTGATTTAAGAATTGCTTCATTATTCTTTATATCATGGCATTATATCTCCACTCTCTGATTTAGGACGCCCCTGCAGATCATTAATTTATGAGTCATCTGTCAAATGACACATTAGTAAAATAGAGTTTAGGGGAGACGGGGAAACATTTTTTACCTTTACCATGTTAGTAATATGGTTGTGTGCTCTACCATTTTCATCCACATATATTCTACTAGATTTGAAGAAGTAAAATATCATAAAGAATAAAGATGTGTTTTCTAGGAAGAATAATCACCAATATTTCTACAAGAGTAGAAAATAAATAAAATACTTTCTTTCCTTCTACCTTGACAAGCATACCTTCATAATGATCTGGGTATCAAGATTTTGATTTAGAAAATTTGGAAACCATAGTGGCATGGGCTGTAAGGCCCAAGAAAATGATCTACCCATTTCTTCTTAATTCACTGCTCCATCCTGTATCAAGGGTTGGCCTTAACAGCATACTTGTAGGCCGTTCAGACTGCACATCTAATTTCAGTTTACATTACTTGAAAAGCTACCCTCGGTAATTTCTTGGGCCTAGTGTTGGACACACTGGGAGTGTCACTGAAGAAGAGTCTTGAGCAGGGCTATGGAAGCAGCCAAGAGCCTTGTGTGGAGGGTATCAAAGTCTCAAGTATGAGTATGAGAGTCCAGAGAGGGTTGGGGAGGGCTCCTAGGATATGTATCCTCTCCACCCTGTGTATTCCTTTCTTCATGGAAAAGGGCACAGCTGAAAGAGCCCTCCCACCCCTACCCCAAACCCCAAAAGAAGTTTAGGAGTCAGGGCAAAAGACTCTATTGCCTGGCTATATAAGTACAATTTTATAGGTAGACCTCACATTAATATCTCTTTCTTATCAATTATTAGCTGTTTATCCTTTGATAAATGTTTTAACCACTCTAATCTCTAGCTTAAAGCCAGAGTACCTAGATTTGAATCTCTGCTTCGCTAGTTAATTGCTGTGCAAATTTGGGCAAATTACTTAATCTTTGCCACAGATTCCATATGCAAATGTGAGTAATAATGGCATGTATTTAGATGGTTATAATAAGGCTTGAGTTCATATTTATGAAGTTCTAAATAGTGCCTAGACTGAGATAAGCATTAAAAGTATTAAAAAATAAAAAGTTTAACAGCTGAACATATTATATCTTTTATGAGATAGTTGCAAATATTAAAAAAGATAATGAATACAGTTCTTAGCCAAGTGCTTGGCTCATAGTAAGTGCACCAAATTGTAACATTGTAATAATGTAATATAAAAATAAAGAAAACATTCTGCCCAAAGTATACATTGTAAAATTTGAAAGCATAGACTTTTTACATTTTACTGCTGTATAGCATAAGTATACATTGAATTTTTACTTTGAATGCAAATGCTACTGCATTTTACCCTAGTTTTGCTTGTAAATTTCATTTTTCATTTTCATTTTCAAGAATATTACTATAAGTAAATTGGAAGTCCACATTATTCTTGTCATTGAGAACCAACTCATTGACTTAGCATGTGAGCATTTGCTACATATCCAAATTGTGTGAAAATACAAGGAGTATCAGAGTGCATCAGTCAAATATATGAACCCTTTTTTTTTCTCAAAGCAGTATTCGATATGGAGTGACGAATACTTACTTTTTTCAGTAGAAGTAGAGTTGGCACAAAATGTTATGTTCATTTCAGATATACAACAAAATGATTTGACAATTTTATACATTACTTAGTGTTCACCATAAGTATAGTCACCATTTGTCATCATTCAATATTATTATAATATTATTGACTACATTCTATATGCTGTACTTTTCATCTCTGACTTATTTATTTTAAAACTGGAAGTTTGTACCTCTTATTTCCCTTTACCTATTCTACCATTCCTCACTCCACCACTCTTCTAGCAATTTCCAATTTGTTCTCTATATGTACGAGTCTATTTTTTCTTAGTTTGTTTCTTCTGATTTTTAGATTCCAAACATAAGTGAAATCATGTTATTTGCCTTTCTCTGTCTTACTTATTTTACTTAGCAAAATACCCTCTGGGTCCATTTGTTTTGTTGCAAATAGCAAGATCTCATTCCTTTTGTGACTGAGTAATATTCTACTATAAATATAATACCACATCTTTCTTTTTTAAAATTTCTTTAATGTTTATTTTTGAGAGAGAAAGAAAGAGAGAGAGAGAGAGAGAGAGAGAGAGAGAGAGAGAATGTGAGTGGGAGAGGGACAGAGAGAGATAGAGGCACAGAATCCAAAGCAGGCTTCAGGCCCTGAGCTGTCAGCACAGATCCTGATGCAGGGGGTTTAAACCTACAAGCTGTGAGATCATGACCTGTGCTGAAGTCAGACACTTAACCATCTGAGCCACCCAGGTGCCCCATCATTTTTATTCATCATTTTATTCATGGACTCTTAGAGTGCTTCCATATCTTGGCTATTGTGAATATGCTACAATAGATATAAGGGTGTATGTATCTTTTCAAATTATTTTTATTTTCTTTGGGTAAAAACCCAGTAGTGACATTACTGAATATGGTATTTCTATTTTCAGTCTTTTGAGGACTCTCCATACGGTTTTCCACAGTGGTTGCATCAACTTACATCCCTAGCAACAGTGCACTAAGGTTTCCTTCTCTTCATATCCTTTCCAACACTTACTATTTCTTGGGGTTTTTTGGTACTGACCATTTTGACTTATGTGAAGTGATACCTCATTGTGCTTTGATTGGTATTTCCCTTGTGATGAATGATGCAATGTTGAGCATCTTTTCATGTGTCTATTGGCCAACTGTACGTCTTCTTCAGAAAAATGCCTATTCAAACCTTCTGCCTATTTTTTAATAGAATTGTATGTATGTGTATGTGTATGTGTTGTTTTGTAAGTTCTTTATATATGTTAGATATTAAATCTTATCAGATACATCATTTGCAAATATCTACTCCCATTCATTGTGTTGCCTGTTTTGTTGATGGTTCCCTTTGCTGTGTAAGTGATAATACCTAACAAACCAATTTTATCTTCACAAAATAGTATAAGTTGTGTTCAAATGATATATTAAAGAATGTGTCTACAGTGTTCTTCTGAAAGCTACTTTAGATTTGAACTTGAGAACTAATAACTTTTTTGTTGACATTCATTTCTTGTTTTCAAAGTGAAGAGAAATGATTCCTGATTTAACACAACAGAAGATGGCAATTTGTCACTTTAAAGTTTCAGTATTTTTCATTTACTTTAAATGAAAATTCATTAGATAATTTATAAAGAGGGATGCAATTTTAGAAATACTATACTCATAGTATTGAACATCTTAGATTAAAATATCATTCATAATTCATGGGATAGAGATAGAGATATTATACCCTCATTTAATAGCTATTTTTTGAGAAAAACATACTATAGAAATAAATTGCTCATATGTGCAACGGTTGCTGATTATGTTTAAATGACTCAACACTGTAAATTATTAGTAAGGTTGTCTTAAATTATTTATTGGGCATTTATATAGATATGAACATGTTTTACACTTACAATGTTTTCTAACTCTTTATAGGCAAATAATCTTGCTGCCAGCTGCTTTCTTCAGATCATTACTGCTCTGTCTCTAATTTAGAAAATGTATATAGATATCCTAGTAAATCCCACTTTTTTTTTGAAAGTCATTAGTCAAAGGGGGCATATGGACAGCACTTCGAAATATGGAGGTCTCCCAAGTAGCAAAGATAAATTGAGACAAAATATCTGTCCCTGACAACTAAGGGCTAACTTGAATCTCAGTCTAGTACTTTATGAAAAGTTCATCTTTCAGTGTTTCAGGAAAACATTTAAGCAGTATTTTAGTTTAAATTTTTAGTCATCCTGAGACTTAAACAGCTTTCTAATTCCTGAATACAATTTAGTTAATAAAATATGATATTACCTTTTTTTGTTTGTAAAATTTATGTATAATTTTTCCACAAAAAAATTTTGTAAGACAAAAGGATAATATAATAAAATGTCCAAATCTAATATAGTGCCTGATAAGACTAAACAAAACACACAACGATTCTTCCATTCCTTCTGTCTGGGACTCTTATACTTCTAGTAGAACTACCTTTTCTCAGTCTATGTTGTTTTCTCTCTCTCTCTCTTCACTTTGTTGAAACATTTTATTAAATTGCATATAAATATTATGTAGAAAATCTATATGACACAGAATATATATGTCATATACATGACAGAATAGGTTATGAAATTCATATATGTTCATACACTCATTTATATCTATATGTGAACAGAAATATTCATCCAAATAAATTTTTAATAAATATATAACTTGAAATTTATCATTGATTAAGAGGTTTCTTCTTGTTGACAAAGCAAGATACTTACTTTATTTTCTAATTTAAAGTAATTTAAAGTAATGGTTGTTGTATTAGTTAAGATAATGCCTGTGCTAAAATGACCCCAAAATATATAATGACTCAAACATCGTGAGTATGGTTTCTTGCTTGCACAACGGAGGGAGTTTGTAACTTATTTGGTGATTTCTCTCCATTTCTAATGTCACTACTTTAAGTGGCCTACGCTTTTGCAGTGATCATCTGTATTGCAGAAGTGAATGGAAAAAGAATATGACAATTTAGGAAGTTTTGGCCAGCCACAGCTGGAAGTGACTCAATCAGTTTCCTCATATTTTGTTGGTTAGAACACTATCACATGGCCACATTCAACTGCAAAGGAGGCTGGGAAATGGAATACAGCTCTGTGCTCAGGAATAAGAAATAGGTTGTATTTTACTTGAGGTTTAAAAGACATAAGAAATCTCAGGATATTTTAAAGTAACAAACTATTGTTATATGAAAATATTTCTTTAGTTAGGAAGAAATTTATATATGGTCTGATAGTTTTCCTGAGTATAAGTAGGTATCTTTATAAAAGTGAAAAGTGAAAACAAAAGTTATCAGTGACTTAGAAGTAGCCATCTGAAAATTAATTAAAGATTGATAAATGAAAAAAAGATTGCATGAGAAGAATACCACAGTGAATGGAAAAGTATTACTAGGTGATTAATAGTATAAGGGACAAGCATTGTTCTAAGGAAAAAAAAAAAAAACCTACCCCTGTTAGAAATACAACTCGATAACTGGGTTTTTTCCTCTTAACTCTTCTGAAAACAAAGAAAGTTTGCATACAGTGTGATAACAAAAAAATGGCAGAACAAGCTCCAGTGGTTCTGTTTTTGCACACTGCACAAACACATCTGGTTGAGGTGTAATGGAGTCTGAAATTCTAACTAGTTTATGCTGGTTAACATTGTGTACAGGGAAAGACTAAATCGGTAGGAAGAAAGTGAGGAGCATGTTCTTCACAAAAAGTGTCCCTTCTCCGGGAACCACTGGAAAGGTGGGTATGGTAGAAACTTCTCTAATTTATCTGCTTAGAGAAGGCATCTCTTTCCAATTTCCAGAGAAGCTCAAATAGGCTAGTGGAGACCTTAAAGTAGGGTGGAAAAGAAGGACTAAAGACAGATCCATAAATTTTTCAAGTAGATGTAATGTCCCAAGGAGAGGTCAGGAAATACCGAGATTTGGATATGCTTGCTCTCTGAGCTTGGATTTCTTCTCTCATGAAATGAAAGTTGAACTGGTTTTCTTTTCTTTGTTTTTGCCTTGTGTATTTATGATTTAATATACATAGTATACACACCCCATCATGCCTTCCTACAACTTAGAATCAAAGAGTCTGCTGTTAAATTAATGGCCAAATATTTATTTAATTATTGAATCGTTTATTTCAAACTATTGGAATTTACATTTTAATATTGACAATTTAAGTGTGAGGAAAATTTAACTGTTTTGATGTGGAGATGTATTTATCTTCTAAATTTTTTGTAAACTCACAAGATGAATTTTAGTAATTTATTTTATTTTTTTATTTTTAAAGTTATTTATTGTAATATCATTTGGCTCTAAACTTAATTGGAGAAGTCAAAACTTTACTTTATCATTTGATTAATGAAAATAGTGTGTTAACAAATGAGTTAACTGTGTTGCACCCAAAGAAATGTTTAAGTTTCAATCAAGCAACCATTTGACCAAGTCTCCACCATTTTGTCACCTCTGTGAATCTAGTTATTTTTACCCATTGACTCAGGTAAGAAGAAACCAAGGCTAGGTCCAATGTGACAGGATGTTTAAGAGCGGGCTATAAAAACCTTCAAAGATTATTTGACACTTTTGTTTGTTGTATAAGAGGAAATTTTGGGGCGCCTGGGTGGCTCAGTCAGTTAGTATCATCTGACTTTGGCTCAGGTCATAATCTCACAGTTGGTGGGTTAGAGCCCCATGTCGGAATCTGTGCTGACAGCTCAGAGCCTGGAGCCTACTTTGGATTCTGTGTCTCTCTTTTTTTCTGCCTTCTTCCCCACTCAAACTCTGTCTCTGTCCCTCAAAAATGAATAAATATTAAAAAATTAAAAATAGGAATTTCACTTTAATATCACTTTAGTTGCAAAATTATATAGATGAAAACTTTTTCATGAAATAAAGGATAACCAATTAATAAAATCAAAGAATTGAAAAATATGCATACACCTTACATAAGTCATGCAGTATTTTACTTATTTATTTTCAATTTTCTAGCAGAGTTAAAAGACAAAATGAATAAAACCTACCTGCATTCAAGATAAGCATTATTGGGGCGGCTGGGTGGCTCAGTTGGTTAAGTTTCCAACTTTGACTCAGGTCATGGTTTCACAGGCTGTGAGGTCAAGCCCTGGCATTGGACTCTGTGCTGACAGCTCAGAGCCCAGAGTCTGCTTTAGATTTTGTGTCTCCCTCTCTCTCTGTCCCTCCCAGCTCATGCTCTGTCTCTCTCTGTCTCTCTCAAAAAGAAATAAACTAAAAAAAAAAAAAATAGGTATGCATTCTTTGTCAGATTATTTGACTGGTATTAAAAGATAAAACGATGAGTCCACACAACATATACAATACAAAAATTCTCCAACTTTCAGTCAATAGTATGTATGCACATGTGTGTGTACATATATGTATATATGTGTGCATATATATGTGTGTGTGTGTGTGTGTACACACACACACACACACACATACATGCAGGTATAAATACGGGTTCTCAAGCTACATTGGGGTTGGTGGTGGTATAGAAAAATTCATTTATTCATCCTTTATATTCTCAATAAATTACTTCTGATTTAAGAATGGACCACATCACCTCAAAATTAAGTCTAAAAATTATGTCTCAAATGTCTTTATATATTTTTATGATAGCAAGGAGAACAATTAATTTCAGTCAACCATTTATTTCACTTTTAATATTTTTATTTTATGTGTGTGTAAATTTATAACTCCCACTTGCTTAACATGATTTTCTGTATTCAAAATTTCAAATATACAACTTTTCCTTTCTGTTGTTACCCTGACAACAATCTTCTCAGGCCTGGACCATCATTTCCCCAAATTTCTTTACTAATTTTTGGTAGTGGAAGGTACTTTGTAGCAAGATATTACAGAAAAATATGGGCTTTACAATAAGACACAAACTTGAACAATACCTGTCTAATTTTTTTCCCTATTAAACAATTACCCAATTATCCAAACTTTCTCAACCTGTTTCTTTGTAACAGAGATACGATGATACCTCATAGGTTTGCTGTGGATATTAAATGAAATAATTAATCAAAAAAATTCCTTGTAAATGATAAATACGTAACAGATGTTAGCTCACCAATTTTTCCCATTTCTTAGTGGAAATTTATGCTATTTTGATTTAGTACCAAAATAATGGAGTTATTTACATTTTTCTCTTTTTTTATATATATATTCAGTCACAAATAAAATTTTCAAAGCTTTCATAAATATATTTTCACAAAGTTATTTTTGCACTGCTTCCCTTTTGATTAAATCCCTTCATGTTTAGGACAGCAAATCTCCCTATCTTTATGCATTATTTTTCTAACCTCCATTTCTTCCCTTTGATCATCTTTCCACTGGATAGCACCATCCATTAAACTTCATTAAACATTGCTTTCATCATTTTGCTTCTCTGATCAATGATCCTGAGCGACGCCCTGGGTCCTAATGTGTGAATACTTACTTATTGTATCTGCGAACAGTTCTGACTCTGTGGTGCCTGGCCAATGCTACTTACAGTAGATCCGTACTATGTATCATTCCCTTGCCTTGTCAGATGTTCTGTTTTATTTTTTTTTTCCCAGCCCCCATTCAGGTCCCATACATTCGTCTGGGATTTGGCTCAACAATTCCTTGCCGTCTCTCCTGCACAAATGACATTGAGAATAGGAGAGAAGCTACAAGAACAGATTCCTCTTTTGCTCCGATTACTCTGTTTCCTACAAATTATCAAGATTATCCCAGCTTTTGTCTCCACTCCTGCTTTTGTTCACTTCTGAAATGATAGCTCTACCCTTTTTCTGTCACTTCATTCAACTCTAACCAAAAATCTAGTGGGGTTTTTTTTCTGAATTCTGACAAAGCTTGCGGTTTATGCTACTGAAACTAGTATGCAGCAAAGGCATAGAATCAGTTTATCTAAGTACTTACTGTTAGCTTATCCAATAGCCTATGTTGAATGAAGATGGGTAGAGAATACTTAGGATGCTTTTTCAGGCCTTGACCAGTGCACAGGCTCAGAGCTCTTATAATTCATCCCCGGCACTTTCTCTGAGAATCCAGTCTTCTCACTCAATTCCTTAAGGCTTATCTCTCGTTAGCAGTAATTCCAATTCTTTTTCTTGCTGGACCACTGAATAGACAAACTGGTGCCATGTTTATAAGTGTCATATAACCACTTGATATGTAATCAATTGTAACAAACACTTGTAACAAACATTACAAATATATTGCAGTATTAAAATATGTGCCTATGGTATATTCTTTACCTCTAAAATCTGCCCCAGATGATAAGTAGGAATCCTCTTGAACGTCACTTAACACTTCAATCCTTTCCTTTAAGAAATAATTTTGGTCGCATACTTGTCATGTCAAATTCTTGGTTTTCATCAATCAATCAATAAAATATCAATAAATAAAATAAAGATGTCTAATTTCATGTAAATTACACGATAGTGGTGAAGTTGGAGAAGGTGAAGAAGCCAGATGATAATATGGCTGACGTCACCACTCGCTTTGGCAAAGGTTTGAGTTTTTATTTCTACAATGACTGCCCTCCCTAGCCAGAGAATTCTGTGGAAGCTCATGTTGCTATAAAAATGGTATTAGTGTCTCTTAAGACTCCTAAAGATCTTCACTTACGTAGTGTCCTGCACAGGACTGCTCATAGATATTTCCAGTAGTGTTACCTAAAACTAATTCACATCCTCATGGATGTTAAGCCAAACAACTGGTAAAAGAGATGTTACTTATAAAAAGTAAAGGAGAATGCCGGGGCTATTTCTAAAAACCAATGTCTCTTCAAACAACACAGTTGGGGGAGTTTTAAGCTAAGGGCATATACGTATTCATGTAAAAGTTTGTGTAATGGGGAATTTAGCATGAAATTGGGGCAAAAGTCCTATTATGGTGACAGAATCCAGTTCTTCGCTGATGGAAGTCATGAGGTCAGCATCATCAGTTCTCTGGCTACCGTTGGTTTGGTATGAGTGCTCAAAGATAACTCAAGAATGTATATCAGGACACTCTTTCTTAAAATTAATTAATTAACTGACTAATTAATCAGCTTTGTTAATTAATTTACTTTTTAATTAATTTACTTATTTACTTATGTATTTATTTATTTACAGAGAAAACACAAGCAGGAGAGAGGCAGAGAGAGAGGAAGGAAAGGATTCCAAGCAGGCCCCATGCTGTCTGTGCAGAGCCTGATGCAGGACTCAATCTCACAAACCATAAGATCAAGGCCTGAGCCGAAATCAGAAGTCAGACACTTAACTTACTGACCCACCTGGGAGCCCTTTTCTCTTTCTTTTTTTAAATTCAGGTGTAGTTACCATACAGCATTATATTTTCAGGTGTACAGTATAATGATTCAGCAATTCTATGCATTACTTAGTGCTCATCATGATAAGTGTGCTCTTAATCCCCTCCACCTATTTTACCCATCCCCCCAAATATCACTTTGTTCTCTATTCTCCTCCCATCCCCCTATTTTTTTTATTGTTTTGTTTCTTAAATTCCACATGTGAGTGTGATCATATGGTATTTATCTTTCTTTGACTGACTTATTTCACTTAACATTCCATTCTCTAGATCCATCCATGTTAGAAATAGCAAGATTTCATTTTTTTTAAAAGGTTAATTCTTTGCTTTGAAAGAGCACTGGGAGTTTTACCACTAATTTATTTTTCCCGGCCTGATAGTGGGAATATTTGTTCTTCCATTCCCTTTTTCTCTTAAAATCATTAGCTATTATCCTCTAATAATTATTTAATTAAGTTAAATAATAATTCTATAATTGTTCTATATATTAAGAAGTTCTGAAAAAAGTGTGCTTTGAGCAAGTAGATACCACAACATGGCAGGAGACCTAAAATTATTTTCCCTTTCCCCAGAGTCCCTAACTCTGCCTACCGTAGTGCTATTTCTTTTACATAGAGGAGAAAACTGATAACAAGGAAGGCTAAAAAGTCCAAGATTACATTGTTATTACTGAAATCGGGGCTTAAACCCAGGCTGTGTAACTCTAATTCCTCTATTCTTTCCATTAGAAGCTTTGGCCAAAAAACCCTGCGTTAAACTATTTTTTTCCTTTTCCTTTTTTCCTTTTTCTTTTTTCTTTTTCTTTTCTTTTTTTTTTTTTTTTAGCTCTATCTTCCCAACAAGATTACACACATTCTTAGGGCAAGCATGTATATATCATGATGCATACACATACACACACACACACACACACACACATGCACATACACATTAGATGCTCCATAACATATATGGTTGGTTTTTCTTACTTAGGTTTTAATGTAGGAGACTTTTTAGGGCATAGAAGATATGCTTAAGTGGAAAGTTTTTAAAAGGCTTACTCTATATTAATTTAGGAGCTAAACTTCAATGACAGATTTGCTATTTCTCTGCAATTTCTTTTCCCATTAGCCAGAACGTTTTCATATGCAAGCAGATGCTCGTTGGTACAAAATAGATCCTCGTATGTACAATTACCAATTCTGAATGCACCAATGGATGCACTGAGTTTGACTTGTAAAGGTGCAAAATATATTTGGTTTTGCTCAACTGTATTTTCTTTAAGTCTTGATCTTGCCTCCGGTGGGCTACGTAGATAGGATTGCTTCAAATATCCTCTTAGTTGGCCTACACCTGTGGTTTAATGATTAAATGTAGGAGGGAACTTTTAGAGGGTCTTGGATATGTGCACACTGGGTCCTGCAAACATCACTTTTTTCCGTATAGTAATAAAGAGAAACAATAAACACCGGAAATAATTTTTATCTGCATGTCTGACCTAATATGGTATTTTGCAGAGGGAAGAGAAAGTGATAAGAGGGATACATACAGAAAATGGAAAACACCTCTAACTGTTCAGGGTCTTCTACCCAATCGAAAGAGTCCACAGAAACAAGCTAGTCTTTCAATTTTTATACCAATGCTAATCTCACTTAAAATATATTTTCAAAATTCTCCTTTTAATAATTACAGAAAATATGGTTATATGACAATAAACAGAAGGATGTTCTGGGGAAGAATTGAGTGTAACGCTACCAACAATAAAAGATAGATTAACAGGAGAAAAACAAAAGGATATTAAAGTAACGTGTATACTTCAAGTATACTTAGGCTATAACCAGAAAAACTGAGTAACTCTCTGAAATGGTCCAAGCCATCACTTCATTTTTCTTAAGTTTAAAAAAAAATGTTTGTTGATTTTTTGAGAGAGAGAGAGAACAAACAGGGGAAAGAAAGAGAGAGGGGGAGACACAGAATCTGAAGCGGGCTCCAGGCCCTAAGCTGTCAGCACTGAGCCTGACAAGGTGGGGCTCAAACCCACAAACAGTGAGATCATGGCATAAGCTGAAATCAGATGCTTAACCAACTGAGCCTCCCACGTGCCCCAAAGCCATCGCTTTAAACACCTTCTTCAGCTAAAGACAAAAAAAAAAAAAAAAAAAGGTGTATGCGATGGGAGGCAGTTATGGAAGGTTATTAGGCAAAGCACAGTCCTGAGGCTAAGGTTGTTATGCAGTTTTGAGTCACTGCCTTTCCACTGACAAGAGATCCTAATGGTTTAGTCATCCTCATCTTTCTGGTCAGAAGACACTCTTACCAATGGAAATTTCCTCTGTAAACGTAAATGTTGTTTATAAAAGAGTAATTTCAATTTTCAGATCTTTTTCTATGCCTGCTCATTCTTAAAAATAACCAGTTCAAAATAATTCTTATACCAAAAAGGCATATGTTGAGGTGGCAAATTCTGCTGCCTTTCATGGTGGATTTGTTCAAAATTATTTTTTATGCCTTTTTTTTACACTTTTCAGGAAGGAAAGTAAGTAATCTATCCCATGTTTTGTCGTTGAGCTAACTGATTTTGCCACAGTAATAATTGAACATTTTTTAGCTGTGTTAAAAAACAAAATTCAATAGAGTAAATTAAAAAATCTAATGGGGTTTATTCAACAGTCCATGAATCGGGCAGCATCCCATCTAGCAAATAGGAGGGAGCTCTGGAGAGATGTACAGAATGGAAGACTTTTAGAGGAAAAAGAGGGCAGGACAGGAAATTTAAAAGAATGGATTATTTTAGATGCCTTTACTTATATTCCCTTAGGGAAAGGCAAGGGATTTATAAGCTGAGTACTTCACTAGTGCTGATCAGGAAACTGATTGGTTTAAAATGCCCCTCCTGATAGAGGCTGAAATTGCATTTAGTTTAGGTATTAAGTCTTGGTGAGGATTAGCAAAAGTGACTCCTTTTGGGAACCTGTTGTTTGTTTTTAACAACTGCCAATAGTCAGTTGCTCTGGTCTTTATGTTTTCTGCAGTATTGAGTTGTGGTTGATACAAAACCTCTTCTCCAGTTTACAAATGAAAATTCCTAGAGCAAAGTTTGGTAGAATATTTTAAACAAGAAATTTGCCACAAGTAGCCATGACTGCTTAAATAAAGCCAGTGGTAAAGATTTGCCTTTGTACTTCATGATATAGTTTGAAGTGTTGGGATTCAGAGCTAATGGCCAAGAAAGAATTCTTGAGACATTTCTGTGAAAAGGGTGTTTTTATTACAGCACAGGGACTGGACCCTTAAGCAGAAAGATCTGCGCTGGGATTGTGAAGAGCACCTGATTATATACCTTGGAGATGGGGGAGGTAAAGACAAAGGGAACTTTCCAAAACGTTTCTCATATGCTAAAGAAGACTCACAGGATCTTGAGGCCTAGCCGGTCTCTAGCTGAGGTTGTTTTTCTCTCTAGCAAAGCGTTAACATTAAGACAGTTGGAATTCCTGGAGGAAGGCCATCCTCTGCCTGTCTCAAGTATTTGTCGATGGGCTGTAGGTTATAAGGAAATTTAATTTTTCTACATTTCTTTGGCTTTTGTTCTCCATACCATTCCCCCCTGAACCATTTGACCCTCAAATCTTTAAGGTCGCTGAGGCTGGAAGATCTCTCCTGTAACTTCTTCCTGCTGAATAGGGGCATAGAGATGTCCCCACCTATGGGTCAACATTGTTCAGCTGAGGAATTTATATATGAATTACTAAAGGCAGAGGCAGCCAATCCAAGGTAGATAACATATATGAACCTCCTTGACTAGAAAGGATGCTCTGTCAGCTGGAAGTTAGGGTGGTGAGGGAATCTTGGCACCAGGCAGGAAGATGCCTGAAGAGACAACAAAATAAGATTAATATTATTATGAGAAAGAGAAACCTGAATAAAATAATTTTGATAGTTGACCAAAATTTTCCTCCAACCCAGGAGTTTAACCAATCACTAAAGGAAAGAGAGAGATGGATTAAAGTGCCAATTTGAATATTTGGATCTTTTAGCAATTCTGTTACATTTTTGTGATTATCTGGACTATATACACAACATTCATTTTTTATGATACCACATGTTTCACTTGTGCAGTAGTTAAAATATCTAATGCCATTTTGAGAGTCATTTAAGGCCTTAATTGTGTAGCAAGTGGTATTAACCATCATATACTCTGTTTTGTTTTGCAAGCCATCAGGTCATAATAAGAGACACCTCCATGAAAACAAAAGAAACATATAATTTAATGGCTGGAGCAAATTATAAACTAGTGCCTGAGTCTCAAGTGCTGCCAGTGAGATTTTTAGATGTCAGGCTTAAAGCATCCTCAGATGGAATGGGAACAGGCACCCGGAATCTGACGGTTTTTCGTAGTTTGTAATTCAACAGTCTCTGGTGAACCTTTAGAATGGTCCATTGTAAGAAGGGACTCCAAAGAGAAGGAAGGAGAAAGTTACAACTGTCATTTTCATTTGAAGAGAAGTTTGTAGTCTTCTGCAGGTTCACAGGAATAAGGAGGCATGTTAGCTGGCACACTGGATTCCTGTGAGGAAGATACAGCTTCATTCCTTGATATATGAGTCCATGAAGAATGTCCTTCTAATTTTATGGCTGTGAGCGTACATAATATGACCCGGTCGAAGCCCTTCCATTTTGGAGTTAAATCCCCTGCTGTATTAGACTTCCAATCTCTTAAATAAACCATCCCCTGGATTTATGTGGTGTGGGTTGCTAGTAACTGCCAGATCATGTTTAGGGAGGATATGGTTTGCATATTCATTTAGAGATGTATGAATTAACCCATCCTGATGTGACTAGTTTAATAAAGCACTATAGTCTTTGTCTAATTATATGTCTATAGTGAGAAAAAGCTTTTCCTGTACAACTCTTGGGGGAATCCATCCCATTCTCCAGTTGTTCAAGTAATCATGAGTAATCTTATGATTATCTCCACAGAATAATAAACAAGAAGATTGTCTATAGTTGGGCTATTTCTCTAAAGTTTATTTCAAGTTGTCCAGCATCAGTTTTTAGGGATTTTAGGGAAAAGGTAGTTTTAGTTCTTAATGACTTTAAGTCAAGAAAATGGAAGAAGATTAGAAACCTTAGTTGAAGAGCCATGGCCAAATATTTGGGGAAATCTGAAAAACTCAGAATCTAGTCTAGTTTATAATAAATAGAATTGAGTATCTACAAAAATATGTTACTGAAACATACTTAAAAAAAAATTTAATGTTTTATTTATTTTTGAGACAGAAAGGGACAGAGAGAGACAGAACATGAGCGGGGAGGGGCAGAGAGAGAGGGAGACACAGAATCGGAAGCAGGCTCCAGGCTCTGAGCTGAAAGCACAGAGCCCCATGTGGGGCTTGAACCCACAAACATGAGATCATGACCTGAGTCGAAGTCAGAGGTTTACAGACTGAACAACCCAGGTGCCCCTGAAACATACTTTTCTTTACAATTACCCTCATTCCCAGAAATAGCCAAATCAAGACTAAATTATTTGTAAAACAAATCCAATTTTAACAAACTTGGCCTTATTATTTACATGAATTCAGAAAGAACAATGATTAATCATATAGATCTTTTAAAATTTGCTTTGCTGGAACTTTTGGTAAGGAGTCCCTAGATTGAACTTTTAGTAGCCTCTCTTGGGCCAGAAGTCAAAGCAAACACCTGCCATCAGACATACCTGCAAGACTTGTAGATTTGGGTGAATTTCTTTTCTTGTGGTCCCCCAAATTCTTGATGTTCCTGCACCTGCCAGGAATTGGCTTTCTTTACTTACCAGATAAGGCTGCTGGGAACTCTGTAAGCAAGGTATCAGACTAACATTTCCAAGGGCTCTGTTGGCTTCATAAAATCAACCTTAGTTCCTTAAAGCTGTCTGGTCATATCTGAGTCTATGCATGTTTCCCAAATATGACATTCTAGTTAAAAGCCTTGGTAAAATAACCAATATTTCCAAAGGCATTCTTTTACAAGAAGAACAGATTCTTATTGAACTTATGAAAATACCTATAATTGTCATGAAAGAAAGAATATTCATTGAAAGTTTTTGAATTTCAGAGGGTTTAGGTAGAGAGAAAAGTTAAATGCTTCAATTTGTTCACAAATGAAAACTTTGTCACATTTTAGTAAGTTATAGATAACTTTTTATTTGGGGGGAGAGGGGCAGAGAGACAGGAAAAGAGAGAATTCTAAGCAGGGCTCTGTGCTGTCAGTTCACAGGTTCGAACCCACAAACCATGAGATCATGACCTGAGCTGGCTCAAGTGTCAGTTGCTTAATGTGAGAAATAAGGGAGATGATGCATTTTCAGAATTACCAAATAAAAGTTGTGCTGTCTACTTAACAGTAGGTTTAAAGCCTATTGGAAATATATATGAACACCCCTACCCCCACCCAGTGGATTTCCAAACCCTTGGATACTTCACTTCCTGGTTCTTCTTCACCTCTCTGTTTCATTGGCTTATTTTCATGGGCTTTCTAATGAGCATGCACCAAAGAACAAAGGAGGAACTGAAAGTCTCTGTATCACTTCAGGCCAATCAGACTACTTTTTCCTTACATAGGCTTAGGTGACATTGGGTAAGGCTATGACCTCTGTAGTACTCAGCCAATGAGGAATCAGGGGAGGGACTTGCATACTAGGAGATAAACTTTCTGCTGCAACTGCCCAGAGTGTGTCTGTCAATCAGACACCCACTCTTGAAAGAACGTAGATTAAAGCCTCCCTTCACTGTGCTCCAAGTCTCTACATCCCTCGTTTGATTGGGTCAGTGGGCTTGTTTCTAACACTTAACCATCTGAGCCACCCAGGTGGCCCAGTCATAAATATCTTAAAATAAAGTTTTCTTAATCTGGAAAAGCAAACATTAGAGAACTAGCAATGTTTCAAATAAGAATCATGAAAACTATAAATATCTTTCTTAATTTATTTAGTCCCATGTTACTAATTCTTGTTCAGCTTCAATGCATCAATTCTTACCCATCTTAGTTTTATGATTTTAAAGATATTAGAAAAATCTTTATTTGTTAAAAAGAAAAAAAAGAAGTCCTTTTTGTGAATTTCTTTGAAGATGAAACTCTTTGCAAATGACAAAAGACTATAAAGCAATGGACAAAGATTTTCAATTGTTTCTGTGACATATACCACTTCAATAATTAGAACGTTAAGTGATAACCTTATTACCAAAACATAATAAAACTTCAGGAATCGTGTATGTGTATGTGTAGCATACACATACAGTTGGACAGCATTTACCCAAGCAATACAACCTAAGGGATATTATTTGTTTGGCAGTGCTTTCTATTTCTAAGTAACTTGACATAACAAATAAACAAAAGACTAATTGGTCAAAAGACTCCATTTGCAATTTAAATCCTGGGGTGTTTGTTTAAAAACCTCATAAAGTTGTAAAGCATGTGCCTAAATAGGATTATGGATCATTATAAAACTTAAAACCTAATTATTCATTTAACCAAGGTGACAATAAGAGACTCCAAAGGCAAATAGGTAGGATTTTATGGTTGTTAGAAAAACTTAGCTCCTTTCATATTGAGAAGATTTAACTAAGTACTCAAAGACATGATAAAAACAAAACATAGAAATTGGTTTTCTGGGCAGACAAAAGAGAAAATAAACTTTGTTTGCATTTTCTGATTAAGTCAGATCAACAATCAAAGAAAACTTCTTTTAACAGTGAGAAAAGCAGAATTTCAATTTTATACCAGTATACTTTCAAGATCCATTCTTTCACTTTGGTTCTGACCACATATAAAATTCCTTTCCAAAGATTTTCCTTCATAAACCTTCTACAACCGCTTTTTTTTTAAATTCAGTGTTGCTTTTCTTATTTCCCTCAATCTCAATTACATTTAGCAAAATTTTAACTCTTAGAAATATTAGTTCCCAGTGAAAATGTACTAGTAACCATTTTTGAAGTATTACACTATAATTCTTTAGAAGGCAAATTTATGAATCTGTTAAGCACAAAGCATGTTTTCCAACAGACCCAAATATTCTTACTTTCTCTGTGGTAAGAAGCCAAAAGCACAAACCTATATTCAGTAATCAATGCTTCAGTACTTCATGCTATTTGGAAAAGGCCTAGGTGTCCAATGAATTCAATCCCATTTTATCATCCAAGCAAAATTTTATAAAGTTTCAGGTTACCAAAGACTTAGAAACCTATCTTAACAATTACCCATGAAAACTTTGAGACAGAAAAAATAACCATTAAGTCAGAGATTATGAGAATATTTGACCTTCAGTAAACCTTGGTAGAATATAAGTTTCATATTTACTGCTGATAACTCTAAAGACATGTCTATCTTAATTAAACCAATAAATTTAAATTAGCTTAAAAAAACAGATATATTCCACCTGCATCCACTTAAAAGTCAATGGATTTGTTCCCGATTGTTAATTTTTTACCTGGAGCACTGGTGGGGGAATCTGAATTGGGTGGTATAAGTCCAATGGAGTGCTCTGGATTCCTAGACAGTAAGAGAAGGAAGAGCAATTTATGGTGCCTGTCTCTTTAAATGTAGAGCTGAGTTTATAAGAAAGAAAGGGAAATGAGTAAAGGATATGAAGATGAAGAAACTCAATTAGTCAATATACATATAGAAGGGTATCAACTTCCCCTGTAAGAATGGAAATGTAAATTTAAGTCATATTGAGATATAATTTTATACAGATTGGCAAATATCAATAAAACTGATAACATTAAGTGTTATATGAACGTGGGAAAATGGAAAACTTACATATATATGGTATATGAGAAAATGAATTGGTAGGACTAGTTTTGTCAAACAAGTGAATAATACACAGAAAAGCCAAGTTGTACCTACTCTCTGGATAGTCTCTGAGTACAATAAAATGGCAAACAATTAGAAAATATAAGTAAGGTACTATTTTTAGTAACAAATCATATATATGGGTTCAAGGAAACAGGGACAAAGTGTTCACTAGAAGGCTGTCTATAATAAAGAAAAAATACTAACAACTCTCTTGTTCTCCATAAATAATGAATCAATAAACTGATTTGTTCATAAAATGGAATATATTAATTAAAATGAAGAAATTATATCACATGTATATGTATTACTATGCTGTAAGCATAAAGTTAAGTAAAATATATGCAATGGAGATATATATAATTACAAAATTGTATAATATTCAGTTTTCAATAATATTAAAATGTGTGGGGTTGTTTTTGTTTTTTTTTTGTTGTTGTTGTTGTTTTTTTAATGGGGACATCTCTGAATCTTATAGCCAGTAGCATGTTGAGTTCATTTGGCATAGGGTTTTCTGCTTTATTGATACACAAAATAATAACATGTCTTATAGTTGAAAATGCCTTAGTTTTGATTAAAAAACAGATTATTCATGGAAATATACATAATAGTATACATATAAAACACACATACATGTGCACACATAGTACTGAAAACTTAAACAATCTGCATCAATCTGTGGTATAGAAGATCTATGTCATAATGACTTAGGTATTTGTTCCAGGAAATATTTGCCTGGCATCATTAAGGCCAAACCCATACATAATTTCATTGTTTACTTCAAGAAAATTTCTACAGATTAATTTATCAGAGGTAAATTTATCAGTTCATCTGGGCAAATGACTTACATATCAAATACTTCACTTATCAAGACCCATTTCAAGACCATCAATTTACTATATATATCTCCTAACTCTAAGATCACAAACTTCTAACAATTATAATAAATGTCCATCCTTGAAAGACAAACCATAAACCACTCGAAACCTGACTCTAAGACCTACAGATATCCTCTATCAAGGTAATGTTTTTCATTAGTGTGAGTTTCAATAAAATACATGTTGTCTTATTAAGAGGTTGTTTAGTGATACTTTGTAGAGTTGAGGGATGCACACCAACTTCAAATCACTACTTGTCCTCTGGGGAGGATGTGAGAAGAATGCAATGGGCTGTGAGGCAGTATCTAAGTGTATGTATGTTTCTTAGGAATTAAGATGAGAATTTAGTAGGTACATTTTTGATATCTGTTTAATTATATTGGTTGTTATATTATTTTCTCCTTATTTCTGTATGATTGAAATATCTAATTAAAAAAAAGAAAGAAACTAGATAGGCAACAGACCAGTAAATAATTGATAGTGGAATTTCTATTCAGAAGAGTTAACCTCACTATTAGAACTGGGCTTTAAATAATCTGACTGAGCTTTTTGACTGCCTGTGTGAAATAGAACATGTGACTCATAACAGAGTTATTATTGAGAAGGAGGAAATATGCCAGTTTCCAAAGAGAGATGAGATTTATCCAATACTAAATTCTATAAATACACCAAATATATCTTATGGCAAGAGGAGAAACATCTGGGCATTAAAATTCATATTTTACATAAATCCAAACTGAAGCCAGATGACATCATCACAGAACGTACCTACAGGAGCAAAGAAAAAAAATAAATTTTCTCATCTAAAGATGATTGATCATGGATGTTGTTAATCTTTTTGGAATTTTTCCTTATCATATTTTGAGACTGCAAAACTGATATTCTACTTTTGTTTCATGCTTACAGAGGCAAGGTGTTCAGAAATAGGATGTTCAAAAAATACTTTGTCTAAATAAAATGAATAACTAAAATTTCATTGTATCTCTGAAAGTTTATTTCATTTTATGTTATGAAGGCAAGTATACCAAGTATGTATATGAAGGTGTTAATCATGATTTTATATTATTTCTCTGTTTTATTAGTTATATTTTAATGTTTGTTTTTAAAATTATCATTTATTGATTGATTGATTTTGAAGGAGAGCGAGCGAGAAAGAGGGATAGAGAACACGAGTTAGGGAGTGGCAGAGAGAGAGGGATAGAGAGAATCCCAAGCAGGCTCCATGCTGTCAGCACAGAGCCTGACATGGGGTTCCATCTCATGAACCATGAGATCTTGACCTGAGCTGAGGTCAAGAATTTCATGCTTACCCAGCTGAGCTTCCCAGGTGTACCTTGTTTTTAATTTTCTTAATAGTATATAACACCTACTCTAAGGATTTTACTTGAATATTTATCTTCTTTTTTCTTCCTTGAATCAAGTTCCAGATAGGCCAAAACTGTTTGTCTTATATCCTTTTGTAGCCAATCTTCCTTGTACACAGTAGGTGCTCACTACACAGTGATTTATAAAAATACTCATGATTTATAAAATATAAATGGATGACCTGAAATTACTGAATTGATATTAAGTTGGTAAAATCACAGGTTTACAGTTCATTGTTTTCTACTTTAAGTGATCTAATATGTTTATGTGAACTGTGCTTATTCAAAATGAGATTTAATATTCCCTTATTTCAGAATTTATTTAACTGCAAATGTTTTTGTCTCTTTTTAATGATAGCATATCTTATGCAACTTTACTTTATGGAAAACACTTGAAAGTCCACTACTTTATAAATGTTTACACAGATTTTACTTTAACTAGAATAAAACAGTTAACTGTTTATTTTAAGCAGACTTATTATAAAATTAGTGGAGCAATTGTAGCAAATCCAGCTTGGCAATCCTTTTCCAATATTACTTATTATATCACATTTCCTGAAGTTATTTTTAAATTATTTATCTTTTGTAATTAATATCCACCAGAATTGTCCATAAGATGATCATAAACTCAAGTGCAATAAACTATTTGAAATATTGTATTACAAAAAGATATAATTTTTTATAAAAATATTGGTATCATTAAATAGATTAAATGGGTGAATAAATCAGCCAATATTAAAATAGATTTTGTTTACACCATAGATTTATAGCCTACATACTTATAACAGTGTCTTCCGAAGTTTATTTGAAGTAGAGTCTTGGTTTAACTAAACCTTTAAATTATAATTTCGATATTACATGTGAGTCAAAAAGCATATTTTTACTTAAGATATTTATTATAATTTTCATGAAAGTAACTCAAATGAATAACATTCTTTCACTTTTCATTATTTATCTTAAACCAGCATCTTAGCATCTTTGATATCATGTTTCAGGTTGGGTTTCTTGGGAAGCAGAGTCAGAGATGGATATTAGTGAAAAGAAAGTTTATTAGGGAATACCCTTCAGACCAACTCTTATGGAAGGTAAAGGGAGAAGAATTGGGCAGAGAAGAAGCTTGATTACAAAGAAGAACTCAATGTATTCCTCATAGAACTCTGAATCTGAGATAACCTTTCAGAATCATCCTGAGATGAGACAGAGGCCCAGAACATTATATTCCTCCATCAAATGCATTTTATGCATTTATGACTCCTCCATCCACCAAATGCATACTTCCCAAGAAGTATGGACAAGTATGGACAAGACAGCTGTCTTCGGTTGGGGCATTTTTTAAAATAATTTACTTAATGTTTATTCATTTTTGAGAGAGAGAGAGAGAGAGACAGAGTGGGAGAGAGGAAGGGACAGACAATCTGAAGCAGCCTCCAGGCTCTGATCTGTCAGCACAGAGCCTGACATGGGGCCCAAATCCAAGAACTGCAAGATCATGACCTGAGCTGAAGTCAGACGCTTAACCAACTGAGCGACCCAGGAGCCCCTAGTTGGGGCAATTTTTAAAGTGGACTGAGAGCTAACATTTACTCAGTCGCATTTCCAACAGCTGGGATTAAAAATTGTTCATTCCTGAAGAGGAGTATGGGCAGTATATCCCAGTATCTACCACAGTAAACCTTTGAATCATTGAAATCTACTTTAATTTCTGGACACAGCTCTTCCAATATTCCAGTGGGCCTCCGTTCCGGGAGAAACTTAGAGGATACTAGTTAAAGAGACGAAGTGCAGGGTCTTTCACTGTAGCTGGTATTGGGGACCCAAATGATATGCATCACCTCCCTCAATTGTACATTAAATGAGGGTAGCACCTTCAGTGGTTTTGTGGCTTATGTGTTGGCATGCTCCAGAGTCATCCATTAGAGGCCCAAATTCCATATCACCACAACTTTATCATGACACACTTGCTTCTCTTGTCATTTACCACAAAAAAGGAATGAGGGCATACCAGAAGATATCCAATGGGTCACCTGAGTATCAATACATATTTTTCTCAGCCTGTAGTGTGTATCAGTGGCCCTACCTCCCTGCTAAAAGAAAAACTCTTTTTTTTTCTTCCTGATGATTTCTTGGCAAAAGAACCCTGAGGTATTGGAGCCACAACTGTACTTTATAGTTCAGTGGGTCTCTTATTTTTCTCCTGGAAGAAATATTTCCCTTTTGAGAAATAGAAGCTTGAAACTTACAGAGCCCAGAGCTGCAGGAAGAGAAAATACACATTCCCCAAATTAGTTACTGGGTAAGTGGGGCCACTCCTGCTTCCACCTTGGTTCCTCTGCTGTATATTCTATCTATTGGAGACACAGCACTACCTAAAATTTGTTGACTTAAAGTGTTTACTGAATCTTTAAGGACTCAGCATCCTATCCAGGAATTTATTCTAAACTGGTACTTCTGCTTTGTCTTCACCAGGCATTTTGATAAAATTTTAATGTTGGCAAGCTCTACGTTATAGGATAGGTGATATGATCAGTAAGTCATATGGATTATATGCCTACTCTTGCATATTTACTATGTGTTGTGGGTGCCTTGGTTTAATATAATGCTATATGGGTATCTCATGTTTATGGCTCAGATATTCTCTAAGCTCTCAGATGGTGGTTCTGGTTGATACCATAACAGAAAAGGCAGAAAAGGCAAACCCGTACTTGGATTTTGTGTCTATCTCTGTCAGAATGAATTGTAGCCTCTTCCAAGGTATAAAGTATCAGCTGAAGCCAATTTACTATAAAGTGGCCAATTGGTTTTCTTGAAAGATAATATTGTATCTGAAACTTAGATTTGGTTGTGTTGTTGGCAATATAACAACAGTAGCTAAAGTTACCTTCATGAGTCGGGACCCATGTAGACCGGCCTATGCATAGCTTCCATACCTGTGACAGCAGTTAATCCATTGATGTACCATTTGTATCAGTTCCAGGTGATTGATGAAAGGAAATATTGACTTTAATTGGCCAAATAATTTTTTTCTAGCTGGCTTTTTAGTATTCCTTCTGTGATGAATGTTCTCAATGGGATGTCTCCCCTTGACACAAAAATCTTCACATTTAATATTATCATTTATAAATGGGTTACCAGAAATGTGTAAAAATAACACACACACACACACACACACACACACACAACCACACTGCACACTGCATGATCTTTTCCTTCATGTTGCTTCTATTCAAAAGAATAGATACTTAAAGGAGGAATGAGAATAACATCTATTACATGACATTTCTCTACAGTCTTCTGTTTGCTATAATTTTTCATAAATGGATTTATCTATTCACATATGTACATGTTTAGAGCCCAGCAAAGATCATAAATTTGGTATTGATTTAGAATTGATTTTGGAATTTATGTAGCGTTTATTTGAGTTTTTTTCTTAACTAGCCTTCTATTAATGAAGTTTCATACTTTTGGAATAGAATCTGAGTATGTCAGGGGGTTGTTAATTATAGGTAACAGGATTTACCTTTATCCATTGAAAAGACACTGAAAATTAGAAAGATAAATAATAATGTTTGCTACAAGTAAAAGGACAAATGTGTTATGAATTTAAAAAATCAACAATTAAAAAATTTTAAGTATGTATCATTTTCATTTAAAATATTTATTTATTTTAAGTAAACTTCCAACCCCATACAGATGGAATTAGAGTTGCATACTCTACCAACTAAGCCAGCCAAGCACCCTTTTATTTAATTAGTTTATTTAATTAGTTAATTAATTTATATATATATTAGTATAAACTGTTTTTTCAAGTAGGTAGATGTGTTTTTGGCAGTCAAATCTTGCTTTTATTTCAATATTCAAATAAAACCTAGAAAGCCATGTACTGTTTTAAAAACTCTGTAAGTTGTGTTTGAAATTTTTTTCGAGATGTTTTCTTCTTTTTTTTCTTTTTTTATTATTTATTTATTTTGGAGGGAGAGAGAGCACAAGTGAGGGAGGGGTAGAGAGAGAGGGGGACAGAGTATCTGAAGCAGGCTTTGAACTCTGGGGCTCAGTATCACAAACTGTGAGATTATGACCTGAGCTGAAGTTGGACACTTAACCGGCTGAGCCACCCAGGTGCCCCTGTATGTTTTCTATCTACATACTTTTGAGGTTATATGAGTTGCTACAACCCATACTAAATTGAAGTTGTGAATATGGAACTTTTTCATCTTTTAAATATTGAATATATTAAAAATCTGGTTTATGGCAAATAGATAAAAGTGGTAAGTTTATTAGTGATTTTACTTCAGATTTTGTTTAATCATTTTGGAATGCTTCTAATGTATGTAGATGTATGGACATTTTCTTCTTTCATAGTTTTCTTCCCTTCTTCCATTCTCTTTCCTCTTTTTTTTAATTTTTAATTTTTTAAAGTTTATTTATGTTAATGTTTAAAAAATTATTGTGTGAGAGAGAGAGAGAGAGAGCATGAGTGAGGGGGGGCCAGAGCAAGAGAGGGACACAGAATCTGAAGCAGGCTCCATCCAGGCTCTGAGCTGTCAGCACAGAGCCTAACATGGGATCTTGAACTCACAAGCTGTGAGATCATGACCTGAGCCAAAGTTGGACACCCACCTGACTGAGACACCCAGGCACCTCGATTTATTTATTTTTAGAGAGATATAGGCACCCTTATTTAGCACAAGTTGGGGAGGGGCAGAAAGAGAGAGAGAGAATTCCAAGCAAGCTTTGGGCTGCCAGCACAGAGCCTGATGCAGGGTTTGAACTCCTAAAACTGGGAGATCGTGATACGAGGTGAAACCAAGAGTTGGACACTCAACAACTGAGCCACCCAGGCACCCCTCTTCTTCCTCTTTCTAATATTTAATATTTATTAATTACTGGGAAGTTAACCTTACTGTTGATATTGGGAAATTATTTCAGATTTAAACAGAGACACTCCTTAGCCTGAGGATCTTCTATTGTTCTGGCAGTAAAAACATGATATTCATACCCAGCTCTAAAGCACTCATGGTGGACACTTTTGTGACTTTTGTGCTGGGGAATAGATGGCATAGAAAGACAAATATTTATAAGAAATTGAGAGATAAGACTACAGTAATGAGAGAAAATAAAGAGAAATAAACAGATATTTAAGTTCATGATTAAGAAAGTCAATATATATATCTATATAATATATTTTAATTTAGAGATAGAGAACATGTGGGGGAGAGGGGCAGAGGGAGAGAGAGAGAATTTTTGATCATGTTCTACATTCAGCTAGAGCCCAACCTGGGCTCCCAGTCTCAGAATGGAGCCCACAACCCTGGGATCATGACCTGAGCCAAAACCGAGAGCTGGACACTCAACCACCTGAGCCATCCAGGTGCCCCCAAAATGCAATATATTTAAGATATTAATTCTCTCTGAATTGCTCTTAGATTTAACACAACCCCATTCCACTTATCAGGAGGGCTATTAGTAGAAAATGAAAGACTGATTCTAAAATTTATACAGAAATGCAAAGTACTTGGAATGGCCAACATTAAAAAAAAAAAGAAACATGTAAGATTTGTAACTAATGATAACAAATTATTATATAAATTTACAGTAATTAAGAGAACTAAAAAATAGATAAACATTGAAAAAATAAAGTCCAATTACCACATATATGATTGATTAATTTTCAAAAAAGTCCCTATGGTGTGAGAGATCCCCAAGGTTATTCTCAGGTTTCATAATTTGCTAGAAGGACTCAGAATTTAGCAAAGCTGTTATGTTCAGGATTAGGGTTTGTTACAATGGAGAGATACAGATTAAAATCAACAATGGGAAACGGCATGTAGGCAGAGTTCCAGGTGCGTGCTTCAGATTGTCCTCTTCAGTGGTCATTCAGACAGCACTTCTTCAGGAATGGAGTACTGTCAAACACAGAAGTTCTCCTAAACCTTGGAACCTAAGAATTTTATTAGAGCTCAGTGAATTATGCATGATGAACCACTTGTGTGACTAACGTTATTCTCTAGTACTGACAGAGCTACAGATATTACCAGATGGCACAAGGCCTCCACTCTAAAGTTCATTGTTACTGTAGGCTATGTGGCATGGTCACAGATGCAGAGGGAAACAAAGGCCTTCTTAGCAGATGGGACCTTCCAAGGTTTTAGAAGTTCCTCTCCTGTGTTGGGAGTTATCTGAACTTACGATCAGAAAGAAACTTGAGGCTCTGTCACTCTCTCTCACTGACACCAACCATCCTTCAGGGAGCCCTGGACCTGCCGGAGCTGGACTCCGGCACTCCAGGAGCTAGGCAAGGCCAAACCTTTCTTTGGACATGCTTAATTATTTACTGCACAATGCCAAAGAAGTTACATCAGGAAGAGTCTTTTTAACAAAGTGTTAATATAGATGTTGACATATATGTTAATATAGAAAAATAGGTGTTTATGTAGAAGAAATAAGACTTGAACTCTATCTTTCACCATACACAAAAGATAATTCCAAATCCGTCATATATATAACATAAAGGTAAAAAGTTTAAACTCCTAGAAAAAAAACATATGGGAACATTATATGACTTTGGGATAGATATTTATCAGCACAGAAACATTTAGTATCAGACAAAATTAATAATCATATAAGAAAGATGATTGAGGACTTATTTCACTAAAAATTATTTTCAAATGTAATTGTTAAGAAAAAGAAAGTGATTGTTAGAAAGTGCTAGCATTATGTGCACTTTACAAATTATTTGTATACAGAATACATAAAGTTTACAACTTAGTGAATCAAAAAAGATAAATGTACCAATACAAAATAAAGAGAACAAAGGATTTGAATGTGCATTTTACAAAAGAAGATACAAAAATATATAACAAGATCGTTAGTCATTGGGGAAATGCAAAGTAAACCACAGTAGGTAAAGTTAGCAAGAATACAGACAAATTAGAATATCTGAATGTGCATTTTACAAAAGAAGATACAAAAATATATAACAAGATCGTTAGTCATTGGGGAAATGCAAAGTAAACCACAGTAGGTAAAGTTAGCAAGAATACAGACAAATTAGAATATCTAATACATTGTTTATGAGTGCGCAAAATCATACAACCTCTTTGGGAAAAAAAGTTTGTTTCTTTTGGAGTTAACCATACACTAACCATAAGTCTCTGAAGTTCTAATTTATCTAAAAGAAATGAAAACATAGAGTCAAAAAATATTTTTACAAGATATATTACAGCTTTATTTTCAATCCTCTAATATGGAAACAAAATATATCTCCCTCATTAGATGAATATATGCATAAGCTGAGCCTCCTTCATACAATGGAGTGCTATACCTCCATAAAACAAGAAGGTATCCAACATGTAACAACATGGGTGTCTCAGTTGATTGAGCATTCGACTTCAGCTCAGGTCATGATCTCACAGTTTGTGATTTCGAGCCTCACATTGGGCTCTGGACTGACAGCTTGGAGCCTGGAGCCTGCCTCCGATTCTGTGTCTCCCTCTCTGACCCTCCCCTGCTTACACTGCCTCTCTCTCTCTCTCAAAAATAAATCAACATTAAAAAATAAATAAATAAAACATTTTGTTGAATAAAATATTGCCCTGAGGAAAAGAAGAGTACCCGCTCATATGAAGTTCTAGAACAGGGGACACTAGTGATAGAAATCAGATCAGTAATTGTCTGATTTACTGGGTGGGAGACAGACAGCAAAGAGGAATCAGGGAACATCTTGAGGCGATGGAAATAGTCTATCCCTTAACCTGGGATGTGAATCCATGGGTATATACATTTTTCTACATTCACTGAATGGTACACTTGAATATGTACATTTTATTGTATCTAACCTTTTTCAGTAAAATAGATTACAAAATAAAGACTGAACAAATGACCTAATGATGGTAGAGATGGGATTGAGGTAAATGAATGTACTAACTTTAGTTTCTTATGAAGTTGGTAAATGCTTAATTCCTGACTTAGATTATTTCTTCTTTGTCCCCACTTTTATTGGAGAGTGCTGGGTTCAATGAATGCAGAATTAGGCATCAGAGTGAGGAATTTCTCACTTGAAACAATTGAAAAAAATTCTAGAGCCTCATTAAATGCATATTAATACCACTTGCCTTCCCAGAGTACAGAAAAAAAAAAAAGAACAAAAAGTAACACTTCATCAAGGGATTTTCAGAACAAATATTTTGATGAATGTTTGTAGCAGAAAGGGAATTGGGTGTTTGTAGTCAGGAGTTTGGCATTGGGGAGATAAGCAGTTTTGAGTGTCAGGGTGGTGGTCAGGCATGAAGTAGGAGGAGAATTTACAAATCGCTGGGAATCATTCATGGCTTTCTTTTATGACCTGGTGGAGAAGTTAACCATGTTTAATGACCTGAGAAGAGAAATAACGCTTGACAGATTTTTATAGCGTTCTCAAGGTTCTTTAGTGATACCCAAAGTTCTCTGATACAGCAATCTTTTGAAGTAAGTAAAGCAAATAAATGTTCCACAATCATTATTAATAACACCAAATCAAAAAGATATAGAGAAGAAATAAATCCATCTCAGGATTTAGGTAAAATATAAGCAGGTGTGTAATGATTAAAAATGCAAATATAGAATGCCTCTGCCATTAATTTTACATTTTCATAATATCTTTTAAACATTTTAAACATTTTAAAACTTCTAGTGAAATCTGAAGAATAGAATGACTAAGACAGCTCTATTGGCAGCAGAAAAACTGTTTTCTAAAAATATCAGTAATTGTTTTATATTAAGCTACTATTTTCCTCAAAGATTCAACTTAATTATGGAGAATGTTATTTGTACTTTCCCCATCTGGATAGGTAGGTATACCCATCTTGAAAACTCTCTGTGGTGCATTTACTATATGGCTAAGCTGTAGCAAAAGCATTCTATGGAATTCTGCTTCAATTAAAAAATGATTTATAATGATTTTTTTAATTTATCCTATATAATAGGAGTAAATATAATAAATAAGCAATACTTATTAATGTAGAAAAAGAAGAGGAATCAACAGTAGAAGGTATACTTCAAATACTTGCTACGACATCTTATGTAATTCTTGGGGTAGGCAAGAAATGCAATGTTTGCTTTATCAAGGCAAAATAAATGTAGTTTATGTTTGTTTTCATTTGTTTGTTTTTTCCAAAGTAAAAGGAAAATGTTTTCAGTGATTTTAGTGTTAAATAAACAAACAACAACAACAAAAGAGTAAATATTCCTTATATTGAAACCCGAGAAATCTTTGTGTGTTTATTATTTTTTTTAATAAAAGTGGCCACATCAGTTGTTGTGGGATCCATTCTGAATAAATATAATAAAGACATTAATAAATTTTTCTGTTTTTTTCTTATGACAGAATAGTTCAACTAGTCCTGCTAAAGCAATTTTACAGTGGGCCAAAATACTGCATTTTTAGTGCACAACTCTCAGATGGTCTTATTACTCCATTGATGAAATTTAAGCAATCTGGAAGTGAACTTCTCAATACACCTGTGAATTAAAAAAAAGGAAAGAAAATGCACCTATAAGGATATGAAGGATATGTAAAATCTGTCTTTTAAAATATAAATTATTAAAAGAAGTATCAACATCAGTATTAAGGAAACCGTGTTAAATTCAGCATAATGGGGAAGAGAAAGAGAGAGAGAGAAAGAGAGAGAGAGAGAGAGAGAGAAAGAGAGAGAGAGAGAGAGAGAGAGAGAGAGAAGGCTTCAAGTGATTTTAGCATCTCCCCTCCAAATATTCCCCATTATAGCAAGCTTCTTTGGGTTTCATTTATAGATCCTATAATCACCATCCAGGGATATGTTAGTGAAAGTGTTTGAGAATTAGAACTGTAGAAATACAATGATATTATATAGTTGTGCATAGTGGAACCAGCCCATATTGATTCACAATAGGAAATTGGTCCTTTTTCAAGCATTTTGCAAGCCAATTTTTGAAGATAGCTGTTATTAAATACTAAGTTGCACCGACCAACAATTTAACAAAAATATATTTAAAGCAAAGATAGTAAATACTGAAAAGACATCCCTTCCTCATTATTTCACTCTGTATTAACAATTATATATGCTTTTCAGGCTGTTTATGTCCCTTGCTTCTGAATGGTGAAAGTAGCATATAATGATGTGTTAACGCATGGTTCTTCCCGGCTCCATATTCACTGATATCATATTAGCACTTGAAATTGGTTACAGTTGCTGTGTTTATACTATAGGTGTTTGCAACATCTGTAACCCAGGGTGTTGCTTGGTTCTGCTTCTTTCTTTCTCTCTTTTCCTTCCTTCCTTCCTTCCTTCCTTTCTTTCTTCCTTCCTTCCTTCCTTCCTTCCTTCCTTCTTTCCTTCCTTTCTTTCTCTCTCTCTCTCTCTCTCTCTCTCTCTCTCTCTCTCTCTCTCTCTCTCTCTCTCTTTCTTCCTTTCTTTCTTCAAAGAGAGTTTTTTTTTTTAACTCTTCAGGATATGATCTACATAGTTCCAAACATTGGGCTTCATGACAACCTACACTTCCTTCCCAAGCCCATCATTGGTCCTAACTTCTCTGCTCATATCAGCAGAGGTTCCATAAAAAAGTGATAAATAAAAAGCCTAGAGATAGGTAAAACAGGTATAAAAGAAAAAAATTGCCTAAAAATAGTGCTTTGTAATGATAAGGAACATTGGTTTTGGAATCGGAAAAATCTGAGGAAAAATTCTGGTGTTCTCACTTATCAAAAAACTTTATTAAGTAATTTAATTTAGAGCTTAGTATTTTTATATGCATAATGGAATAAGTACTACCTGATAGGTAATGCATATACTCATTCATTAGGGGTATGTGTGTATGGCTTTATGCAATTTTACCACATGTGTAGCTTTGTGCAAACACCAGCACAATCTAATCCTCAACTGACCCATCAACATTAGACTCTTGCTCCCCAAACCACTCTCTGCTCCTCATACCCAACCCCTAACAATATTAATCCTTTCTCCACTTCTGTAATTATGAAATTTCATAAATTTAAAAGCATGGCATCATAAAGAATGTATCCTTTGGAGATTCTTTATTCCACTCCCACAGGCATTGTTTGAAGGTCCAGTTATCCACATTCTTACAGCATTTTGTGTTTTCAGCTGTTTTTAATGTATGCTCTTCTGATACGTGTGTGATGATGCCTCATTGTGGTTTTAATTTGCAGTCTCAAATGGCTAATGATCTTGAATATGAAGTAAAACCTTAGGTTGTGAGTAACTTGTTCTGCAGCTGTTCCGTAGGATGAGCACACATTTCTAATAAATTTTAACTTGATGAATGAGCAATATCTTATAATACGAATAGTGACACTGAATGTCACATGATCACAACTGAGCCAAGAGTTCTTGAAATTTTCTTTGATATACAAGTGCTTTGGGTTACAAGCATGTTTCTGGAATGAATTATACTTGCAAACCAAGGTTTTACTGTATTTTCTTTACATCTTCTTGGTTGATATGTCTGATAATATATTTTTATTTTTGTTCATTTTTAAAACCTTTTTCTAAATATTGGGATTTGAAAGTTCTATACATATTGCAGATAAAAGACCTTTAATAGGTATGTCATTTGCAAATAAATTCACCTAGTTTAAAATTTACCTTTCAATCATTTTAATGTCTTTCACATATGAAAAGTTTTTAATGTATATTGAGCTCAATTTATGAAATATTCCTATTATGGACTGTGTTTTTGCTGTCAAACCTAACATGCCTAGGTTATACAATTTTTCTCTCATATCATATTTCTAGAAGTTTTATCATTTCACATTGTACATTTAAGACTACTTGCAGTTAATCTTGCTAATTTTAAATAAGGTATGACGTTTACATTAAGGTTCTTCTATTTTTGTTTTGCCTTCATCAAAAGTTACTTGATTAATTGTATGGTGGACATATCTGTGTGGATCTATTTCTGGGTTTGATACTCAGTTCCTGTTTTTCTATTTGTCTGTCTCTGTGTCACTGCCACACTCTCTTGATTTCTGATTACTGCAGTTATATAATCATCTTTATCATCAGGAAAAGTGATTGGAGCATTTATACTTGATATTGTGTTTATTTGTTTATTCGTTTATTTATTTTTTAGATGTACATTTTTTAATGTTTATTTTTAAGAGAGAGGGAGACAGAGAGAGAGAGAGAAAACATGACTTGGGGAGGGGCAGAGAGAGACAGAGACACAGAATCTGAAGCAGATTCCAGGTTCTGAGTTGTCAGCACAGTGCCCAAACTGGGGCTCCAACTCACCAACCAGGAGATCATGACCTGAGCTGAAGACCAATGCTTAGCTGACTGAACTACCCAAAGCCCCAGTACTTGACATTGTGGTTTTAATTTAAACAAAAATGTCCTCTTGTTTGCTTTCAGTATATAGGGTGTAGTTAATTTTTAAAAAATGTTTCCTTATTTATTTTGAGACAGAGAGTGAGCGAGTGGGGGAGGAGCAAGACAAAAAGGGAAAAAGAATCCTAAGCAGGCTCTGTGCTATCAGTGCAGAGCCTGATGAGGGGTTCAAACTCATGAACTGTGAGATCCTGACCTGAGCTGAAATCAAGTCAGAAGCTTAACCAACTAAGGCACCAAGTACCCCAGTAACATAATTAAATTTTGTGTGTTAACCTTAATCTTGTCACCTTACTGAAGGGATTTTTGTTGTTGTTTGAGGAGACTGTTTTGCTTTCCATTGCAGATTTTGTGGCTTTTCTATGTAGACAATTATGCTGTCTACAAATAAAAGCAGTTTTATTTGCTCTTTTTCAATCTGTATGGCTTTGCTTTTCTTTTCTTGCCTTGCTACAGTGGCTAGACCATCTGATAATTTTATGAATAAGAGTGGTAAGAGACAACATTGTTGCCTTGCTTCTGACATTGAAGGGAAAGACTTTTAATCTTTGACTATTAAGTATGAACCTAGACATAGCATTTTGTAGTTGATCTTTATGAAGTTTAGGAAGTTTTCCACTATTGGGTATTGAGTTTTATTGAATGCTTTCCTTCTGTGTTAGTAGATCATATGCTTTTTTTTTTTAACCATTTGATATGGTTGATTACATTGATTAGTTTTTAAATATTGAACTAACCTTACATCCCTGGAAGAAAATTAATTTAGTCATGGTGAATTTGTTAAAAATACAATGCTGAAATGATTGCTAATATATTGTTAAAGGTTTTTGCATGTAAGTTTATTAGAAGTATTGGTATGTAATTTTGACTTGTTGACTTTTCTATGTCTATATGGTTTTGGTATCAACATGATACTGGATTCATTGGAAGAGAAACGCTTTACTTTTATTTCCTGTGACAGATTCTGTAAACTTGTTATCCAACCTTTTTCATATGTTTGATAAAATTCTCCAGTAACTGACTATCTAGACCTCCAGATTTATTTTTCAGAAGCTGTTTAACTACAAATTTAATTTATTTGTTAGATATAGGATTATTGAGGTTACATTACATTTTTTTTTTTTACATTTTAATTCACTTTTGAGAGACAGAGAGAGACAGAACACTAGCAGGGTAAGGGCAGAGAGAGAGAGAGAGAGACCCAGAATTCGAAGTAGGATCTAGGCTGGCAGCACATAGCCTGACATGGGGCTTGAACCCATGAACCACAAGATCATGACCTGAGCCAAAGTTGGACACTCAACCATCTGAGTCACCCACGTGCCCTTGAGGTTACGTTTTTCCTTTTGGCTGCGTTTCGGCAGTTTGTGACTTTTGAGGAATTGGCCCATTTCTTCTTTTTGGATGTATGTGTGTAAAACCTTTATGGTATACCCTTGTTATCCCTGTAATGGCTACAAGAGCTGTTGTGATATCCCTTATTTTATTACTGATATTGATGTTTTATTTTGTATATATTTTGTGTTAGTCACACTTCCTAGAGGTGTATTAATCTTATTAATTTTTAAAATGACAGTACCAGAATTTTGTTTCATTAATTTTCTCTATTGTATTTCTATTTAATTTCATATTGCAATCCTTATCTTTATTATTTCCTTCCATACATTTGTTTTGAGATTTTTTTTCTTTTCCTATTTCTAGCCTCTTAAGATAGAAACATAGGTTATTGGGGCGCCTGGGTGGCTCAGTCGGTTGGGCCTCCGGCTTCGGCTCAGGTCAGATTTCACGTTTGTGGGTTCGAGCCACGCGTCAGGCTCTGTACTGACAGCTAGCTCAGAGCCTGGAGCCTGCTTCCGGTTCTGTGTCTCCTTCTCTCTCTGCCCCTCCCCCTCTCATGCTTTGTCTCTCTCTGTATCAAAAAAAAAAAAAAAGAAACATAGGTTATTGATCTGAGATATTACCTCTTTCTAATCTGAGAATTTTATTTATCAGTTTCCCTCTTAGCACTCCTTTATCTAATTCAACAAATTTTGATATGTTGGATTCCATTGCCATTTAGTTTTTTTTTTTAATTTTAATGTTTATTTATTTTGAGAGAGAGACAGAAGGAGGCACAGAATCCGAAGCAGGCTTCAGGCTCTGAGCTGTCAGCACAGAGCCAGACGCGGGGCTCGAACTCATGAATTGTGAGATCATGACCTCAACCAACTGAGCCACCCAGGCACCCAATTTTCATTTAGTTTTATATATTAAAAACATTATTTTTAGATTTTATCTTCAACCCATGCATTATTTAGCTTTGAATTGTTTAATTTCCTTCTGTGTCTGGTGATTTTATTGTTCTTCTGTTACTGATTTCAAGTTTAACACTGTATTGAAGGTCCCATGACCCACTCCAAATTTGGTGATTCACTAGAGGAACTCATAGAACTCAGAAGTCATTATACTCCCATGGTTACAATTTATCTGCAAAAGGATATGAAGAAAAATCAGCAAAGAGGAAAGAGATATGGGGCAAAATATGTAGAAATTGAGGCACATGTTTCCTGGAGTTTTCTCCCAGGCCACACTAAGACTGCTTACCTCATCCAGCAATAAATGTGGTAACACTTGACACGTGTTTTCTACTAGGGAAGTTCATCTGAGCCTAGGAGTCGAGGATTTTATTGAATTTCAGTCATGTAGGGCGCATAAGACTGAAACAGTTACTGAACCTTCAGAAGTTACTGAACTCCCAGAAGAAGAAAAATCATTTACCACAAATCAAAATGTACAAACTGTTTAGTGTGATGCAGTGTGGTTCAAGGCCCTGTGCATGCAAAAGACTACCATGAGAATACTTCAACTGTTCAATTCCCAAGAGCTAGATAAAGGCCAGTCATAAAAAGTAAGTGCTCTGTGAAAATGTGCAAGACTTGAGTTACTCGGTACTACTGGGTTAACTCTTTCCTATAAAGATACTGTCATGATCAGAAAACATACCCTTTGTTATTTTAATTTTTCTCTATTAAGGCTTTTGGGGGGTTAATTTTGATGAATTTCTCATATGTGCTTCAAATGAATATGTGTTCTGCAGCAGTTAGTTGGAGTCTTCTATAAATATCACTGGGATCCTGTTGTTTGATGGTGTTACATAGTTTTTAAAAAATTTTTTTGAACATTCTTATTCTTCTGTCTGGTTGTCCTACCAGTTACTGAAAGAGGATCCAAATAAATATGGATTTGTCTACTTTTTTCATATCTATAAATATCTGCTTCATAATTTTGAAACTTTTTGGTGTATATCCATTTATGGTTGCTATATATTCTCATGTACTGTTTCTTTTATCATTATGTAGTGTCCCTTTTTATACCCACAAATTTTCCTTTAGGTTTATTTATTTATTTTGAAAAAATAGAGAAAGAAAGAGCAAGAGTGTGTGTGAGAGAGAGAGAGAGCTGAAGGGACAGAGAGAGAGAGAATCCCAAGCATGCTCCATACCACCAACACAGAACCCGATGCAGGGCTTGAACTCATGAGCCATGAATTCATGACCTGAGCTGAAATCAAGTGTCAGAAGCTTTATCTGATTTCAGCTCAGGTCATGATCTCATGGTTCATGGGTTCCAGTCCTGCATTGGTCTCAGTGCTGACAACTCAGAGTCTAGAGCTTGCTTCAGATTCTGTGTCTCATTCTCTCCCTGCCCCTAGCCCACTTGTGCTCTGCTTCTCTGTGTCTCTCAAAAATAAATAAATGTAAAAAAAATTTTTTTAAAGTGTCAGAGCTTAACCAACTGAGCCACCCAAGGGCCCCTACCAATTTTCTATGTCTGAAGTCTATAGTCTGTAATATTAATTTAGCTACTCCCTTTTTCATTGTTTGAATGATGTATCTTTTTTTTCAATCTTTCTACTTTAAACATGCCTATGTGGACTTGGGTCACATAGGTCCTTGGTGGCTCAGTTGGTTAAGCATCCAGCTTCGGCTCAGGTCATGATCTCACGGTTCATGGGTTAGAGCCCCACATCGGGCTCTGTGCTGACAGCTCAGAGCCTGGAGCTTGTCTTCGGATTCTGTGTCTCCCTCTCTCTCTGACCTTCCCCTGCTCATGCTGTCTCTCAAAAATAAATAAAAAATAAATAAATAATAAATAAACATGCCTATGTGTTTAAATTTGAAGTTAGTTCCTACAGATGGCAGAGAGCTGTATTATGTCTTTATTCTTGAGTCTCTGCCTTGTACTGCCTTTTATACCATTTACATATTGATATGTTCAAGATTAAACTTGACATTTTATTATGTTTTATGTTTGGCCTTGTGTTTTTCATTGCACTGGTTTTTTTTTTCCTGGCCTCTCTGTAGATTACTTGAACATTCTTTTTAGAATTCTATTTTGATTAATGAATATATTGCTTTGTATCAATTTTTTAGCTGTTGTTCTAGGTATGTATATTAACGGAATCTACAAATGTCACCATTTTACCACTTTGAGTAAAGTATAGCAATGTTACTTTCCTTTTAGGTCCTTTAACATTCCCAAAATTTACAATATAATTGTGTAAAGTATAATTGCCTATGTCCTCAATTTTTTTTGTTACAGTGAAATGGAAAAAAAAAAACTAAAGGAATAGCCCACAATATTTAGTATGTTTCTGTGATTGGATTGTGTTACTTTATATTTATGCAATTGAAAAAGAACTCTATACAGTGTAGGTTTACCAATTATTTATTTATTGTGTGGGTTTACCATTTAGAGAGGATTTCAATGTTTGTTTGTTTGTTTGTTTGTTTGTTTTGAGAGATAGAGAGAGACAGCGTGAGCAGGGGAGGGTCAAAGAGAGAGGGAGATACAGAATCTGAAGCAGGCTCCAGGCTCTGAACTAGCTGTCAGCACAGAGCCCGACGCGGGGCTCGAACCCACAAACTGTGAGATCATGACCTGAGCTGAAGCCGGATGCTCAGCCGACTGAGCCACCCAGGCGCCCCTAGAGAGGATTTTAAAATGCATACAATGGTACATCAGTTAAAGCTTGGGTGTTAGATGCTCTTATCTTTGGTTATATGGAAAACAGATCAATACTTTTTTTTGTTTGTTTACTTGCAGCATTATTTGTTCCCAGAATACCATATATCTATATATAGATGAGGGTGTATTTTATCTGTATTGATCTATATGAGCATGCATATGATATATTGGCTGAGTATGAAGAAATAAACTTGCAGGTTTTCTAAAGAAAATATATAAGTTTTGAGAATCAATGTAAGCAATACTCCTAATATGGAAAGTTTTGAACATTATCTTTAATAGCTAAGGAATATATATTACTGTATTGCATTTGGATTGTATATTCCCAGATCAACCCTCCATTTTGTGTTTTTACCTTGTGGCTTATCTCTTGCATTATTAAAATTGTGATAGAAGAAGATGGTTACGTAAGACCATGTAGTGTTTAAACTACGTCAGTATCAAGTGAGATAAGTATAGCAGGAAATTATTAGGCATTGGGCTCAGTTCACAGACTTTAACAGCAAACCTTCCATTGAGTCCTTTCTATCCTCTTTTCATGACTGTGTGTGGATATTTTAATTCTGTGGCCTAACAATTACTGATGTATATGATTTGGGTTTAATACGAAAAGTTGCAATGTTTATCAAACTGGAAATGTAGAACAAGAGCTATTCTGAGACATTATACTGATATCTTAGTAAAAGGTTACCATCTTTAAAAGTAGCAGAAGGAATAGGGCCTCATAGGTGAAGAAGGATTATGAGTGGGATCGTACAAGAAGAATCACCTGGGAAAGGAAGTACAGAAGAACTGGAATATTAGCCAAGGACTCACCAAAGAGATGGCTTTTGTTCTATCTCTTGAAATAATATGCTTATTAGATAAAGTAGAGCAGAGTTTGGAGCACAGAGTCAATGAAGAAAATCTTACACCAAAGAAAATGTCCAAGTACAAAGACATAAAACAGAGAGCTATGAATATTACGTGATGTTTCCAAATCTCATCACAAAGGAGGTGGCAAGGTTGAAAAAAGATGGGGCTAGAGAGAAGTCAAAGTTTAGATCAGTTAATAGACCTGCCTTCAAATCGTATCAGGCAAAGGATACATATGAATGCCTGTATACCATATGTCTAAATTTCAGAAGTTAAAAATTAAGTTGCTAAGTACATGTAATATATACCTTCATAGTGGTCTCACAAGGCAGGCTGTAGTTCAGATATCTCAAAATTTTTGAATTTTTCTACTGAATGGTCCAGTTAAAGGTTGAGCTGTCCCTTGGTCTGCTGTCTTTTTTTCCCTCCTTTTTGCCACAGCTAGCCCCACCCTATACCAGAAAAGTCCTGTCACCCACGCTTGTGAACACTCTGGCCAGTAAGTTCTACTACATATCCCACAAAGAGACGCCCCACAGAATTCATGGGGCATATCCCCTTGAGCACACAGACTCCTTATCCTCTGGTTGATGATGTGGCCAGAAGAAATCTGGAAGGTTAGCTAGCAAAGCATGGGCCCTGGGGCCATATATGCTAATTGTATTAACTTGAAGGTTTTCTTGTAGACTAAAGTGAGATACTAAATGCTTTTAATAAGTGATTGGTTTATATGCATTGTAATTTTTTCACATAGCTATAAATTTGGTTTATTTCTATTTGATTTAAATAGAAATAGTTTCCCTTGCAATGAGTGTCACTTGGTATAGTCAATCTTTTTCAAAAGGTTTCATTTCTTCATGTATGGCAGGATAGAATTAAAATCAACAAATTACTAAATAAAATGAACACAACCATTTGTCATGTGAAATGTTCCATATACTTCAAGTACTCCAAATAACTCTGCAAAATTGGGACTTTAATCCTGCTAATGAGACTCTGAACAATGGGAGTAATAGACTTACTTCCAAAGAGATTTGCATATCTTTAGTCTCTCTACACCACTACTCCTGAAATCTTAGTCCACCTTAACATTCAAAACAAACAAACAAACAACAATAACAAAAAGCAAGAGGAAGGAAATGAGAGGAGAGCTGAAAGGATATGGACCTGGAAGTTGAATCTAAGCAAACTGGTTTTCATACAGCATTGCCCAATTGCTCCTCATCAAATCCTTAAGCACATAGGCTATGATTCCTGCCTCTTTTCCCTTTTCTTTTCTTTTCTTTGTTCTTTCTTTCTCTCTTTTTGAGGGGGATTATTCACCCACCCTCTAACTCATACACCACATAAATATGAGAATGATGGTAAATGGTGGAATAATTGATATCTTAGAAACAAAAAAATATAGCTTTGTTGTGTCTTAAAATTGATGCATTTAGTGTGTCTAAGGATGGGGTTGAGGGGTGGAGAAATTCATTTAATGAGATAAAAGAGCAGTTATTAAAACTCTCATTTTTCATCAACATAAACATCTAGTAGGAGATTTGACCATGAAAAAAAATCTTTATTGAAAGGTAAGGAGGATCATGATCTTCAGTGCTAACTCTGTGGTTTTTTGTCACTCCATCATTCATGCCAATGTAGTTGCTGAGCTAATTAGATCTTCAGGGTAGAAAGAGTTAGGCAGGTGGTCATACTCAAGCTAGATAATCCTAATTTATACAACTTGAACTTGTGGAACACAACACAGGGACTCTGGGAATACAGTTGAATTTGAATCTTATACCCCTATGTGAACTGGAGGTGGTAATGAATTCTTCAGGGGATGTGTAGGCAGAAGACTCTTCTTACTTTGGCTAAGAGTCTTAGGTGGCTAAGTCCAAAAGTGGACTTATTTTTGGACAGTTGCGATTAACTCTGGATTGTCACTGATCCTTTGAAAACTTGATGAAAGCCATGAAACTCAACTTAAACAAACATATATATCCATTCAAAAATTTATATGAAATTCTAAGAAGGTCCTCCAACTCTTGGAGTATTTTGATAGGGTCTTTTATATGACCACCGACCTCTTTCCTCCAGTAATCAAAAGATCAAGATCTTTAATACAGGACAATCTTCATCTAGTTGGCATTTAGTAAGAATTAATTGGATAAATGCTAGTTTTCCTGAGAAGTAAATAGGGTCTCTTGTTATTTATTTTAAGTTTATAAAAATCATTTTTGATAAAGAATTGAGTCTCCAGTGTAAATATCTAATATGCTTATAAATATTTGATTTAATTAACATTTGGTGTGCTGTTAGCAAACATGCTCTTATTATAGAGGCAATAAATTAGTCTTAAAGAACACAGACTCTGGTATCAGATGGATTAGGTTTGAAGTGGTAAAACTGTCTGCTTTGTTTTAATAAAATGCAGACTATGGTATGACTGGGTGGTTCAGTTAATTGAGCATCTGACTCTTGATTTAGGCTCAGGTCATGATCCCAGAGTAATGGAATTGAGCTTTGTGTTGGGTTTTGCACTGAGCATGGAACGTGCTTAAAATTTTCTCTCTCTCCTTCTGCTCCTCTCTCCACTTGTGCTCTCTCTCTCTCTCTATGTATATACATATACATATATATGTATATATATGTATATATATATTGCAGACTACAATAATATAAATACACAATAATATCTGGTTTATGTTTGTTGTACCAATTAAATCATTTAAACAAAATGTCTGATGCATAGTGTGTGCAACTAATATTTAGTTATAATTTTTGCAAAGAGAAAGCTTAGTATATAACAAATATTCTTTTCAAATGTATATTTAATAAAAGATATCATGGAAGGTAACATGCAATATTAGATACTGAAATTTATATTTGTAGTTGAAAAGTAAATATTTTATATGGGTTATTTTATGAAAAGGTAGAATGTTCTCTTCTCCATTTCTTTCTCTAAGACTAGGCAATCAGAGTAAGACAAGTAGAGGGGAGAGTTAAACCTTAGTTTGATTCACACAGATTAATTTGAGCTAAGGAGTAGTTCCATATTTAAAGTTTAGCCCTGAGGGAGATAAAGTTGGATTCTTAATAGGAGCCACGCAGGTTCTTTTCCTTTGAGATAGATCACATTTCCTATTTAAGCATTCATAGACTTAAAATGAATGGAGAAGAAAATAAGATTTGCCAGGAAAGTAGTGGATGATGTAATGAAATTTGAGTGTTTGTAGAACAAAGCATGTGTTGGCACTTACTCTGCTATTTCTTGTCCAGAAAAGCTGTTCTTAATTTTTTTTTTTGTTTTGTTTTCTGGTGGAAATTATGTTTTGGGAGAGCATAGTCACTTCATATTCAAATAGCTAGCTGTATTCCTGTTTCAATACAATTGCACTGAATGTGCAAATCTATATCATTCAGCCCACTATTCGTGAACAGCTTGAAAATGCAGATAACAGAGCTAATGCAGCTCTGGGTTTTTATTTGCAATCTAGCTAGGCATCCAGGAGGCAAAACTTATTATTTTTTCCTACTTCATTATCATTACTAGTCCCTCAAGGAGGGTGCTGAATTGTCTGTTTTTGCAGGATGTCCTAGAGGATTGAGGCTATAAATTCCATGTACTACAAAAATAAAAAAATTAATTAATTTAAAAAAAAAGTGATAACTTTCACAGCCAACATAGTTCAGGTGGATTTATTACAAGGAAGCTTGTCTCTGTATTTATTTCTTCTGCTTCTGTAAATTATAGTGTCTGAAAGATCATCAGGGAAAGGGAATCGTTCTCTTTGTGTTTCTACTTGGCCTAAAGATAAAAGTTTAACAGACTCTATTTCATGTATAACTGTAGTTTAGAAGACTATTTCCTCATAAACAGCAGCTACATCCAACAGCTAATCATTATGGTTCCCTAGAGTAATGGTATTTGGTAGCCTAGATTCCAGCCTTCATATCTCTAGTCACATCTTTTCCCACTTGAAATACTTTTCTACTTTCCACATTTACTAAATTCTATTTGTAATTTGAGAGATTTTAAAAGCCCAATATCCATGTAGTCTTCCTGGAGCACCCAATATGAAATGATAGCCTGTCCTTTTCTATAGCATTTGTTGTCCAGGACATTCGTGCAAGATGCATGACTTCCTGTCTCTGTAAATTTGCATTTGGCTATTGCATGTGTAACTGAATTTGTTATATTCTGCTAATAAGCTTGTCAACTCTTTTAAAACAGAATCATATCTTATACATGAGAAGTAATCCTCTGTATTCTTAGCTCCAAAACACATTGGAGGAATTTTTTTTTTTTTTTTTGGCTGTGGCCCCTGCCAAGTCTTCAGATTCTAATTATAGGCTAAAGCAGGGGGGTGGCAAATAGTGGTCCATAGGCCAAATCCCATCAACTGCTTATTTTTAAAAATTAAGTTTTATTGGAACACAGCCACATCCATTCATTTATGTATTGTCTATGGCTGCTTGCTTGCTGGCAGAGTTGAGTAGTTGCAACAGGGACCATACGGTACACGAAGCCAAATATATTTACTGTCTGGCCCTTTGCAGAAAAAAGTTAGCCAACTTTTATGTTAGGGAGATAGAATATTGTCCTCCTCCCTCTGTCTCCAGGCTATTCTGTTGCTTTGGGGAAGTTACTGGGCTGCCAGTGTTACCAACATTAAAGCCCTCTCTACCTAGGCTCTTTCTTCCTTAAATAAAGACCTGTCTTGTTGGATCTCAAGAATTTTCTAGACCCTGTATTTGTACTGTAGTATGAGGAAAATAAGCTCATGTGAGGCATTGCTCTACTACTCCCCATTTGGAAGCTACTAAGGCCAGGGCATTTTAGTATTTTTTCCTTCTCTCACCTCAGCCCCACCCTCCCGGTGCTCTAGAAGCTCCTGCAGGGGAAGGAAAGCAGTGGAGTCTGAGCTGAATGGGAATCATGCCAAGTGAGATGAGAAGGCTAGAATTTCTTTGAGGCTTTCCCTTGGGCCACGAAAAAACCTGAGTAAGAACTACAGAGAAAATTATAGAACAAAGTTTTCAATAAAGTGTTATAAAGCAATTTTCTAAACCATTGTAAAAAAAAATCACCTTTCAGGGCACGCAGATTGTTTAAGTGTTAGACTCTTGATTTCCGCTCAGGTCATGGTCTCAAGGTTTGTGAGCTTGAGCTTGAGCCCTGTGCCCCTGTGCTGGGCTCTGTGCTGACAGGGTGGAGCCTGCTTGGGATTCTCTCTCTTCCTTTCTCGCTATCCCTCCCCTATGTATGTGCTTGCATGCTCTATAAATAAGTAAATAAATAAACAAACAAATTTAAATTCAGATTTCAATGGACTACCTTGAAATGAAGCCTGAACCCTTTTCTTTCTACAGAAAGCCTTACTACAGAATTGTCACCATGGATGAGGTGGCCTTATAGAATATAATTAAAAATGTAAGCAAAACAGTGTTACAGAAGTAGACCTTCAGCTAATTATATACTTCATTTGCCTTATTTGGGGGGGTTTATAATTTGATATTTATCAGATCTTTATAAATAGCAATATGTTTTTGTTTTGTAATTCTAAATGAATATTCACTTTTGTGCCAATTTTTAATCATCACTTATATATTTCCCCCTTTAAAAGTTCTTCTGGAAACACAGGTCCACTCATGGAGGAAACTCATTAACTGACCCTTAGAGACTCTGTCTATATGTTCCAGAGGCACCCATGTTTCATATGAATGTATCATTGCCCCACAATCTCAAACCTATTTTTCTTCCTGTGTTTACTATTTCTGAATGGCAGGACCATTTCTCCACTGACTCTAAACACTAAAGCAGAATTTCTTTCTCTGGGAAAATTTCTCTAACCCTCCCTTTCCTGAGCTGAGCTAATTCGCTGTTTTGAGCTCTCACAATTGCTTGTGGCTTCCTCTAACAAATAAGTCATTACCGTGCATTTTCATTTTCTGTTTGTTCCTTTCTCATCAGACTCAAGTCCTTCAGGATAGGGCTAATGGGTCATTATAGAGGCATTGTTTAGTATAAAGCCTGAATATAATTAATGTTAAATGCATTTATATAATCTGGTCTTTATTTTATAGATTCATTGGTTCAGTTAGTCAATAAATAACATTGGATCATGGATTCACTATCAGACACTGTGCTAGAGGGGGGCAGTGTGTAAGATGCAGAACCTGCTTCAATTTCAGAAGAAATCAATTTCCATTTTCTTTTTAATAGTAATCAACTTGTCCTGAGCACTTATTATGCTCTAAACACTTTTATCTAAATATTTCATATGTATTAACTTACTTGATCCTCATAGTACAAGTAAATATTGTTAATTTTTTTAACACATTTATAGATGAGGAAACCAATGCCTTCAATACAAAAGAAACCTCTCCAGAGTTATCTAGCAATAAGTGGCAAAATGGACTTTAAAACCAGGCAATTTGGCCCCCAAATCCACACTCTTTATCAATTTATCAATTAGACTGTTTGTCAGTGACTTCTGTGCCTCAGTATTTTGGCTACCGGGAATACATGAATTCCATAGACAGTAGAGTCAGACACAATGTCATTCAACTAAAAATAGAACTAGACTTCTACCCCAAAAAACATCATTTAATATGTGATTTTTTTTTACAAATCTCCTCATGCAATTATAAACTTAAATTATAGATTAAAAGAAAAACATAGAGTTATGCAAGTTAAAAAAATTTATTTTCCCACCTATTCTCTTTTAAACCAATATTGTCCAATAGAATTTTTTTTTTTACAATAGATTTAAATTAAACAGCCATATATGACTGGTAACTACCATACTAGAAATACATCTTATAGGCATATATATATGTGTGTATATATAAATATATATATAATTTTTCTTTCAGCTTTTGTACTGCCTACATTTTACTCAAGGAATGCAATATATTTAGCTAGAATCTCAATTATGGACATTTAAGTTATTCCTAATATTCTGCTCTTAGAAAAATTCCAACAATTAATTTTCATGGTATATATTTTTCTGCTTTTGTATACTAATATGTTTTCCTTCCCAAGAAATTAGTGTTCATATAACATTTATCTGATATCAGCTCCGATATTTCTAGAAACAAGTTTTTGTATGAATGAGTTCTACTAGTATACAATTGATTCATGACTTGTATCTTAAAATTCACAGATGCTATAAAATAATGAATTAGAACTTGGAGTCTACACTTCCAAAGACATCATACAGAGTGTTTTTTTCTGTCCTTTTAGTTCTTCCTTGACCATATTGATCACTGTGTGCCCTCTTTGCTGCTACTGTTTTAAAATATTTTATTTACAAGTAATCTCTACATGCAATGTAGGGCTTGAATTTATACTCCAAGATCAAGAGTTGCCTGCTCCACTGATTGAGTCAGCTAGGTGCCCCTTTACTGTTATTTTTGTAAAAATTTATTTATAGCTGTCAGATTGTACCATGTTACCTAGCCTTTTTTCCCCCTTAATTCTTATTAAAACTATCTATCCAATACCATCAGCCTATTAATGAGCACTTTCCCACTTAAAACATGCTTAAACTCAAGAAAGGATGACTGGCTTATAAGGAGATGTTCAGATGTGTCCAAAACTGAGATCAGGGTTTGTAAACTTTTTACTTGACTCTTTTTAATCCCATAAGGAATGCCTCTTGGCAGTGAACTTCAAGGTTACTTTTCAAGCATCTTGATGAAATAATCATACTTTTTAATTTTTAAAAATGTTTTATTTATTTTTGAGGGAGTGTAGGTCAGGGATGGGAGGAGAGAGAGGGGACTGAAGACCCAAAGTGGGCTCTGTGTTGACCGCAATGAGCCCAACATGGGGCTCAAACCCACGAATTGTGAGATCATGACCTGCGTTGAAATCAGATGTTCAACTAACTGAGCCACCCAGGTGCCCCATACTTTCTACTTTTTAGTTTTGCATTTCCATTTAATTTGCTGGGGGGTTGTTCTCAACTAATGAAGTAAGAAACACCAAATCGTAATTTTCTGTTACTGCAGGCACTTGTATATCTTAACTAACACAGGGCCAGAAATTGGCTTCTTTTTTCCAGTGCTTTTCCTGACCTGGGCTGACAGCACTATACATTTTGTTTTTAATACCTTGAAGTCTGCCTCTACCGTTATCCTTTCCCAGGTTATTCATTTGTATAGATAGATAGATAGATAGATAGATAGATGGATACAGATATCTACACACATATAGATGTAATTATACATACATAATTTTATATGTGTGTAATTATACATAATCTCTATATGTAGTTTAATTTTGTTCAGGCAAAAATCTGTTTCCCCAAAATATGCTTTTTATATTGCAGTGTAATGGATGGCAGGTGATATCCCTTTCTTTTCTTTTTTGCTCATTCTATCCTGGCCTACATCCCTCCAGATCAGTTCACTTATTTTTTTTACTACTTTCATGACAATTTGGTTTGTTCTTTCTTTAATTAACTAATGAACACTGTTGCCAAACTAAAATTTAAAATATTTTTATCATATTATTCCTTGCCTAAAGGTCTTAAAAAAGCCCCCTTTTGCCTTTAGGGTACAGTGTAAATGCCCTATGTTGCGTGAGATGGTAGGAAGAGTCACAGAAATCTGGGTTGAAATTTCAGCTTTGCCACTTACTGACATTGTGTTTTTGGATGAAATTCTCAACTTCTTTGAAGGACAGTCTGATTGTCTGTATGATCATCTCTCCTTATGAAAGTGTCAGAACAGGTAAATGAGATAATGCCTGAGATACAGTACAAAGTTAACGTTCCTTCCCCAACATCCCTATGATCTCATTTTTAGTCCCCTCAATGTTCTTAAACTTTACTAAGCCTTTCCCAAATGCGTACCATTCATTACATGTTGTCTAAACTCCTATAGTGAGTATGAAGAAAAAAACTGACAATGTTTCTGAACTTAATAAGAGCTTGTGATTGTAATCACTGCAAACACAAGAAGGTTGAAATGTAGGGGGAAAAAGGGGACAACTGCAACAGATAAAGCAGCTCAGGAGCAGGGGCCACATGGCAAAAGTCATTTCCTGAGAGAAATTTTTCCTAATCTAAATAAATGGCTTATATCAGGATTTTTATCAAGATAACAACTGGATAGATTGGCCTGTTTCAGAAACATGACTTTCACTGGAAATGTAATTTGGAAAGACTAGAGCTGAGGAGGGAATTTTTTTTTTTTTTTTACATTTATTTAGTTTTGAGAGACAGAGACAGTGCAAGTGGGGAGGGGCAGAGAGAGAGGGAGGCACAGAATCTGAAGCAGGCTCCAGGCTCTGAGCTGTCAGCACAAGCCAGATGTGGGGCAGAACCTACAAACTGTGAGATCATGAACCTGGACCTTACTTGGTGAAAGAACAGAAATGTGACTATCATTTGGTGCCTCACGTCCATGTATTACTGCTCTCAAAGTAGTAAAAAACAGCTATTCAACAAAAAGTTATTGGACCAGGCACTATGTAAGTGGTGAGATAAAGCTGAACCCACTGTGTAATTGCTGATCAGCAAAAGATTCTACTGGCAGAGCAATAAGATGGACGAAGATAATTATAATACAGCAGGATAATACAAGATTGGTTGACACGGATACATTCCAAGTGCCCCCATTCCCATTCATTGGCACAAGACATACATATACCATCTCACAAGGCTGTATTTTCTGTTGGAAATAGGTCACTTTACATAGCTGCCACCAATTATTTCACATTGACATGTGAGTTGAAGCCTATTTACTATCAATGTGGGATTCTTATTGCAGGAGTGGAAAAAAATGTTGGCAAAGCAAAGACCCTTTCTTCAATATTATTGACTCAAACAACTTCAGATAAGTAATTCTGATGTTTGTTAAGTATTTTTATAAGTTGTTAGTAGTGTGACTAACAACTGGAATGTTGGCATAATTGCATTAGCATAAATGCGAGCCCCATGAGGCTATATATATATATATATTTTTAAACATACAGGTTATGTAAGAAATACATTGGACAGAGGTAGTTAAATGAAAAGTTGTTTCCCATATTTTACAAAGGAGCATCTTATATTGATGTCTTACTGCCCACATCCTCAGATATCCGCCCCCATCCCCACCCCCGGAAAACTGTACCATGCCATCGGCAATGTTTGCTACTCCATTTAGCAACTCTGTGTTTAGCAGGCTCATAAGTATCCTTAACTGCAAAGAATCTGGAAATGATTTTTACAAATTTATTCAAGTGAGGTAGAAATAATACTGAATCAAGGCTAAGAGCAAATACTACTGTCTTTGGGTGGTGGCCGCTGTTCAGTGATTAAGTCACAGACCACGTGTCCTTAGGAAGTCAAAGCACTTGTATAGGTTGTACTCCTCCCCATGTATGTTACATCATTGGAAATACAATTTTGAGGACAGATGGATTATTTAAAGTATCAACCCTTTTATAGGCTCAGTGCCAAGAAAAGAAATGCATGCAGGAGATCTGAGGAGTAGAGGTCAGAATTTAAAAAGTAATGGCCATTGAATATCAAGAGTTTCCAAAGAATAATGCCTCATCTCTCAAAGGTCCTCAATAAACATCTACTGAATGTAGAAATGAAAATCTAATTTCGAGAATAAAAATATAGAGCTTGTTTTCTGTTAGGTCTGTAAGTCAACTCACTGCCAGGTAGTAAATTGGAATGGAGAAACTAAATTTTGTGTTAATTTTACAATTCAGCATTCTATAACTAAGTGATGGATGCATCTCAGATATGATTCATTCTGTATAGTTTATTTGCCTGAACAAATGTTTTTGTTATGTTTGTGTTTTTTAAAAACTTCAAGTTTGTGGTTCTTCAATATTGATTATATACCAGGCAGATCCTCCTCACTCAGAGTATGTTAACAATGCATGTGCCTGGAACCTGTTCCCAATACGGTAAGGCTTATTAGGTCTGAGGTCAGGCATTTATATTTATTTTTAAATGCTCACAGGATAACTCTGATGCACTTCCAGGATTGGGATTCATCTCAGTAACTCAAATTGCCATTCCATTTATCTCAGTGCCTCAGAAAGATCATTTGCTACGATTTGCATGGATTTTTGTAATGGAGACTCACTGTTTTCCAAACACATATTTTCACAAAGCACTATTGGTTCTGGCAAGTTGTTTTGAATGCCAACCTGCACAGAATTAGAATATCTGTGTAGTGAGCAATACCTTACGTGCTATAAAACACAAAACAAATTTAAAAAGGTTTTTGGGGGAGGTTCTTAAATGTAAATAAGTATAATCATTCAGAATCAGATAATCTGTACTTGCTTAAATTTAAAAAAGTTAATCAAGAATTTAAAATTATGACTATTTAAATGGTTAAATTTAAAATAAAGGATTTTTTTTAAAACATTAAAAAATCAAGTTCTTGCTCCTTTTTAAAAATGTTTTTGAGGTTTATTCATTTTACAGATACAGAGAGAGACAAAGTGTGAGTGAGGGAGGGCAATAGAGAGAAACAGAATCGGAAGTGGTCTCCGAGCTCTGAGCTGTCAGCACAGAGCTCCATGTGGGACCCAAACCTAAGAACCACGAGATCATGACCTGAGCCAAAGTCAGGCATTTAACCGACTGAGCCACCCAGGTGCCCCAAGTTCTTGCTTTTTATTGAGTTGCTATAGGTTATTATTTGGAAAAATCAGATCTAATTAATGTCATATAAGCTGTATTATTGTGGAATTGTGCATAGACAGGTTTTCCTTTGAGAAATTTTCAGAAATGTTAGAGAAAAGTATCCTGTCAGCCAAATAATAAAGAGTTTAAAAAACATACTACATCATTCTCTAAATTACTGCATATTATTAGTATGTCCTCAGAAAAATCTTTTATTTATTTATTTTTATTTTTCTAGGAATAGAGTATGAGTTCTTCTATATATTTAACAAAATTTAACTTCTCAATATTCCTTATATTATAGTTTCCAAAAGTAATCTCACAACTTATATTTCTTAGAATTATCAACATCCCTGTTCTGATAACTATAAACTTCAATTTTTATGGGCACGGAGAAATGAAGGGAAAAGAAAGGTATTTTGGTTCAATTTATACCCTCTTGATGGGTTGTCATCTTAAAAATGTGGCTCTGTTCTCAGTACAAACTTATTACTTATTACTGTTTGTCATTTTGCAACGCGATTAAAAAGGCATTTTAAGAAGTAATGGATGGGGTCAATGAATAAAGTCTCAAATCAGATATATCTGCTGATTTACTTACTTTTAGAGTGCTATTTTTTAATTTTTTTTAATTTGGGGCTAATATAACTAAATGAGCCTAAGATGCATAGGTACTTGAATAAATAAAGGGGGTTCTAGTAAATTATGCTCTTCTTCCATCACCATATGTCCTATGCTGGGAGTTGAACATGATTTTTTAAGCTTTAAGGAAATAATATTTTTTAAATTGCTTTTTCTAATATGAAAATAGAGTAATTTTAGATGTTCACCTCCATGACACCAATATTTCTAACTTCCTACGTCCCTGAAGTAATTCATTTCCCTCATCATTTCACTGGTAAATTAGTTCCATTAACTGTCAGAGCTTATTTGGTTCCAGAGTGCAATTTTCATCAGTTCCTTTGGTAGCAAAGTGACTTCTTCTTTTGAAGTATATTCAAGTTCTTAGATGTCCACCTTTATTTTTTTTTTTAGTTACAGACTTGTTTCTTCTCCCACGGAAAGGAAGGAGGAAAGAGAACAAATCTCTCCAACATTAAATCAGAATTAAGTTCATTAACTTAAAGAAAGTGATCTATTGAATTAGATGATCACATTTGCATATTATTTTATAAAAAGACCTTTCAAGCTTAAAATTGATGACAGTAACCCTTGTAAATAATCAATTAATAACACCCCCTCCCGGAATAATGATGGTAGTTGTAACAATAATAAATAAATGAAGAAATCTTTAAGTAAAGATTTGGTACTTTAAGTATGTTTGATATCTGAGAATTATTTATTAAGGCTAAGATTTGGTCCCATTTAAGAAATAAATAGAAAAAAAAAGAAATTATTCACCTCAATCAACGTAATCCATCACATTTTATTATTGAAAAATGACCTGTTTGGAGATTTGGAGAAAAAAAAAAAGTTACTTCTTCACTTTAGAGTCTTACTACAAATGTCTCCCATTAGCACTTTGAGAAATCATGTGATAAAGACTTAGATAATTGTACTCCTTGATTACAGTTTTTTTAATATTAGCTGATCAAGCATTGATAATTGATTGAAAATAACGAATCAAGGGTTGAGAAGAAAAAGGCAGGAGATAGAGGTATTAAATGATGTGTGTGTGTTTTTTGTTTTGCTTTGTTTTGTTTTTGTTTCCAATGCAGGCTTTAGAAAGGTAACATAGTTGAAAGCAAAGTACATTTCACACCTTGAAGGAAAGACCATTTAATAATTGAGGGAGACTCTTCGAGTGCACCACTTATGCTCTGTTGTTGATATGATCACGTGGGTAGTTTTAAGTTTATATAATTCTGCCTAGTAACAAGAGAGATTCACACCTACCTCAGGATGCAGGAAGGGAATATTTCTTAGTTGGCAATACCCATTAATAAATAAAAATGGTCTTCGGTGTATCTAAGCTCTAGACTTGAAGTTTCTTCCCATATTTGGAAGTACGATGATATCTCTAAGTGGAAACTAATCAGGAAAAATCTGTACTTTGCCATTTTCTCGTCTCCTCTGTCAGTCAGAGTTCAGTCACGAAAACAGAAGCCACTCTAGAATGTTTAGGCACTCAATGCTTGCACACCGGAAACAAGCTGCTTACAAGACAACAAGCCAGGCTAGGGAAGTGGTCAAGACATCTTACTACTAGCTCACAGACTTGGCAGTAGAATCTGGAAGTTGCTTCTGCTATAGGTCAGGAAACTGCTCAAGAAAGGTTCACAGTGACCTGAAACACTGAAGTAAGTGAGAGCTACTGGTAGAATCCATGAGCAGGTGTAAATTCTCATGTCTGAGAAAGCCCATGGCCTCCTGGCATTGCTACAGGAAACACAGCACTTCTGCTTTCCAAGCTTTCTTGTGAATCTGCCTGTCATTGATGCACAATAACTTGTAAAGGTGCCTGAAAGATTCTAGGGAATGTAGGTACTAGGCTTTTAGATCCTGCAGTGCAAGAGAGAACACTGAAGGGGATAGAATTGGCTTGGAGTGCCGAAAATGAAACAAAGTTTCTTTTCCATTCTTGGAATTAAAGACAAGAATTCCTTTTCTTCTTTCTTTTTTTCCTTAAGAATCTTTTATGCATCTTTGCTACAATTGTGTCTTCTCTACAACATGTACTTGTTGAGTGCCTATGTGGCTCAGTCGGTTGAGTCCAGCTCTTGATTTCAACTCAGGTCGTGATCTCACAGTTTGTGAGTTTCAGCCCCACGTCAGGCTCTGCCCTGACAACACAGACCCTGCTTGGGATTCTCTCTTACTCCCTCTCTCTCTCTCTGTCCCTTCCCTGCTCGTGTGCTCTGTTTCTTTCTCTCAACATAATAAGTAAACTTAAAAGCATAAAACTGCATTTGTTGTAGACAAAGATGCTGTACAATATGTGGTAGAATTAGGTATGATTAATTCAAAGCCACCGCCTTCTGTTGAGTATGCAAATTATTGGCATCAGTATGAAGAAAATTTTAATAGTGCAGCATTTGATTACCAAATAGTATCAAGTAATTGTTTTCAACTGTGCCACTATCTAATGGCAGGATTCATGATTTTTTAATTATAAATTTTACTTACATTTACATTACTTACTATATTGCATAAAATACACATAGTATTTTTGAGCTATAGTTTTCTTCTACATGTAAAACTGGGAACTTACTACCCACGCTAAAGAATGCAATAAATACCAAATAAAAATGCACACCAGGATATTTTCACAGCACCTATCATACAGTAAGGATAGATTCATTAGTGTTTTTCTTTTTCTTCATGACAAATGGCAATATTATTGTGCAAATAGGAAACGAAATCTGTAAGTTCAAAATATGTACCATAAATTTTGAAGAAGATTATGATGTTTTTGGTAATGAAAGCTTAAAGTATCTTTCAGGATCACTCAGTGTTAAATTCAATGAGCTTTGGAAAAAGTACAAAGCTCATTTTTCTTGTTATTAAAGAAAAAACAAACAAAAATGTGGTTTCTCTTTGGTACTATACCAGTCAGCCACTTTGCTCAGAAATTTCCAGACATGATATATTTTATGTAATTCACACAGAATGGCAAGAGGTAGATCTTCCAATCCTTACTTGTACATAAGAAATCTGTAGTTCAAAATGGTGAAAAATATGTTCAATGTCCTATATCTAATGAATTACAGAATTCTGCTCTAATTCTTCCTGGCCCTGACTCTTACCCCATTCACACTTTCACTCAGAGTTGGCCCAGAGTACACATGATAATTAGAGGCATTGCAAGAAGTATCAGGAAGATTTACATTGCTCATGCTGCTTAGAAAGTCTTAAAGTTATTTTCTATCTGTAAGCAGCAACAGGGCAGACATCAGGTAAAGAAGAGGGAAGATAATTACAATTACAATAAGAGGCAATAAATGTTTTCCCTAACTCTCCTTCTAGTAAAACATGTTCTGTATGCTGTTAGGGATTAAGGGATAAATGAGGATGTGGACAAACAATGAAAGAGATCCAGTAATTACTAAATCAATTATACATCCCTGAAGGACAGAATACAGAACATCTGGTTGTGGTCTTCAGTGTGGTTTGAATATTTATAATAAAGAGGGACTATTGCAAGGATTATGAAGCAAATATTGAAAGACTCCCCTTGGGGTACCTGGGTGGCTCAGTCGGTTTAGCTTCCGACTCAGGTCATGATCTCCCAGTTCTTGGGTTAGAGCCCTACATAAGGCTCTGTGCTGACAGCTCAGAGCCTGTAGCCTGTTTCAGATTCTGTGTCTCCCTCTCTCTCTGTCTCTTTCCTGCTCATGCACTCTCTCTCTCTCCCCCCAAAATACATACATTAATTTTTCTAAAAAGAAAGACTCCCTCATTCTTAAATGTTATGAGGTAACATTTATAACAATGTGAAATACTACTATTTTTCCATAAAAGAAGCATTTTTTTCAAGCTGCTTCTACCAACCACTGAAATAAGTACCCAAATATGATTTTACATTAATTGAAACACTTAATTCAACTCAATGCCGAGTACCTCAAAATATTATGAATGACTGAAAAACTTTATATGGATCATTGTTATTGCTATTCATGGGTTGAGAGGAAAATATAAATTACTTAAGAATAATCTTTGAAGACTGGCTTCCCAGAAAAACGTTGTCTTCTTAGAAAAGTCCATGAAATCAGGGTGCCTGCATGGCTCAGTCAATTAGCATCTGTCTTTGGCTCAGGTCATGATCTCATGGTTTGTGAGTTATAGCCTTGCGTTGGGCTCTGTGATGACAGCTCAGAGCCTGGAGCCTGTTTCACAATATATGTCTCTCTCTCTCTCTCTCTCTCTCTGCCTCTCCTGTGCTCGCTTGCTCTCTCTCAAAATGAGTAAACATTATTAAAAATTAAAAAAAATAGAAATATTCATGAAAACAGGCTCAATGGCTAAGGCAACCATTCTTGGTCAAATACAAGTCTTGGTTTGCTGTCTCCTGATTATTTTAATAGAAGCTGACTCTATGTTTAATTGTGAGCGCCAAGCTAATAGGATGGGGCTGGAGTCAGTGTTTTGCCATGTTAAGTTGGCTCCTATTCTATTTTGGGTATAATTACAGAACAGCAGGGGATGGCACTTCCCTAATCATGTCCCACAAGAGTTCATTTCTCTATGGATACTATCTGCCCTACATTACTATGCACCCCTCTCAAATAAGGGGAAAAGGGGGGAGTATCACATAAGTTATCCCTTCAATAAAAGGGACTCCAGTAGACCAATGTGTACCTCCTGATCATTTGAGTCTTGCTGTATGACATAGGTATGTCACCTATCAACGAATAATCCTAAAATTTCCTATCAATCCTCACTGGCAGACATCATCAAATCTGAATACCTAGAAGAAAACTATTTTTAAAAGTTTTTTAATGTTTATTTATTTTTGAGAGACAGAGCATGAACTAGGGAAGGGCAGAGAGAGAGGTACAGAATCTGAAGCAAGCCTCAGGCTCTGAGCTGTCAGCACAGAGCCCAATGTGGGGCTCGAACTCACTAACTGCAAGATCATGACCTGAACCTAAGTTGGATGCTCAATCAACTGAGCCACCCAGGCACCCCTAGGAGAAAACTTTTAACAAACTTTCTCCTCAAGTTTTCAATCAGGAATATTCTTTTAACAAGTTTATTATTGAATCTACTGTGATTTTGACTTGAAAATCCCAAACTAAGCATATTTATTAAATTTAATTGATATCTTCAAAATAATTACATTATTTTAGTATTAGTTAATACCTGAGCCAAGAATAATAATAAAAAGAGAGTTGGAAAAAGATTGAAAGGTGAATAATTACTGATGATTTATATCTTGAATAGATCTAGTATGTTTTATACATATTTGCATAATATCATGAACCATCTGCTTAATTATAAAACTGGAGAAGTATATTAAGAATAAAAACCAGGGACACTGGGGTGGCTCAGTCAGTTCAGCTCAGGTCATGAAGTGAGTTCAAGCCTTACATCAGGCTCCCCTATCAGTGTGGAGCCTGCTTTGGATCCTCTGTCCCTCTCTGTTCCTTTCCTGCTTGCACTCTCTTTCTCTCTCTCTCTCTGTCAAAAGCAAACAAACATTTTTTTAACCTTTAAGTTGCAATGTCATATTAACTTGTTTATAGTTGCAATTCAGAAGTCTTGATTATATATGTGTGTGTATGTGTATGTATATATGTGCATGTGTATATGTGTGTATATATGTGTGTATATATATGTGCATGTGTATATACGTGTGTATATATATATATATATATACGCACACACATATGTACATAACCATGGTTTCTCAGTTCTGAGACTCCTTCCTAACAGCACTTATCACCAAATATATTTATTTTAAAGATTTTTTCCTGTAAATCTCAACCTTGATCTGTCTCCTTCATTTTTTCTGTCTCTTTTTCATATATATTCAGATATGATTATATATCGTATACATAATCAGTTATTATTATTACATAGTTAGAAAATGATTCTCTTTACCGACTATATCCCCTAGGCTGACAAGTTTTTATGTATTAAGAAAATCTATTGCTAGTCATAGTGTTTTGGCAAGCACAGGTTTCTAGCAAATAATTAACCCATGTGCCTTTTCAGAGTATTAGTCTCCTCCATGTTGTCATGACAGAGCCTGTATCTTCCTCTTCATATGTGCCTTTCATTTTGGAATATTTAATGTCTAGACTGTAGGCCACAGTATGGCCTCTTTTTTGAGAGTACATGTGTGGAGGATCTCTGAGTGTATCTTTTTATACCGATGATCTACAGATACTGTGGTCTCTGAGGCAAACATTAATGCAAATACTTACATTCCAGTGTGAAAGATTTATAGGTATCCCTGCCTCCAACTCTAAACCAATAATTACTAGTCCACAAACATATTTAATAATGAGCAAGCATCAAATCAATATTCACAGTTCACTGTTATTTCCGGTTCAGCCCTTGGAATGAACAGGTCATCTTTCTCTGGATCATTTCCTCCTACTGATGTTCATGGGCTGTTTGAGGCATGCAGTAATTGCATGCATGTTTCTAGGTGAAGAACCTCAACATGTCTTTATAAAGAGATAAATAAGCATTTGTATCATGCAAACTTTTTTTTTGTCAATATGTTTATACATTTGTATCTTGGTGGATGTGATCTGCCTTATCCTCATCCATTTCCTGCATATCCTTTTTCCTCTTGAATGTATGGATTTTAAATGTAGACTTTAAAAGTGTATGGTAACATTTTTATGCAGATCTTTTCTCCATGGATTACTTTTGGCAAGTTTGTTTTCACTTTTTATATATACAGAATTTTTCAAAATTTATAGTTGCTTTAATTTAATGAATCGGTTTTTTTTTTTATTCTTTCCTCCCATGGCAAAAAATACAACTTAATACATGTTATAAACTTGGGCATTTAATCACTACTTATTATGCATACAATTTTGTCTTTTCATTTTAGCTTTCATATCAGATTCTTATGGGATTTTGAAGATTTTGTTGTGGAAACATGGCATTCGTGCAGAGAGACTTAGGCATTATTGGAAGATAGGTTCTATCACACCTAGGAAATAGCATAATATTTTGATTTGTAAATTAATTAATTATTATTTACAGCTAAACAAATAAAATTACTTTAAATGACAACATCAATATGGGTCGATTAAAAATTGCATTTGAAATGTTGGAATAAATCATACATAAGCAACCTAATAAAGCAAAGAAATTATGTATAGTTTACTTATTTATCTTTTTTTTAAGAAGGCTTCATGCCCAGCACAAAGCCCAGGGTGGGGCTTGAGGTCATTAGCCCTGCGAACAAGACCTGAGTTGAGATCAGAAGTCGGTTGCTTAATCCACTGAGCTATCCAGGCAACCCTGGTGTGTGATTTTGATTTGTTTGTTTGTTTATTTGTTTGTTTTAATATTTAATAGATTGAGTGCCACACACATGCATACACTGAAGGGACTTTTAAAACTTCATGAATAACTAAGCTTTCAATCTCTACTCTTGATAATAAAAAAATGTAGAAAACCCAATAACCTCATTTAAAGAGCATATCTGATTGGGAAGATTCAGGGTAAAAATGTATTAAAATGTAAATAGTAAGATACAAGGCAAAGCAATAACATAGGAGATAGCATATTTAACAGTTAACCGAATTGCCTAAGCAACAGAAAACAACCAATGGGGACAGAGATATTGCCTCCCACGGCAACAGCCCTTGCTGCCCCTCAGGACCATTATGACCAAGTTTCCCATATAGAAACCCACTTGTTCTACAATCTGGCCAACCCCGAGAAAACTCTCACTCTTTGATAATAAATATGTTTTCTTCTTTTTATTGTATTATTATAAAAACAAGATATATCTATAGATATAAAATCCATCTCTCATATATGTTATCTCTCCATCTTTTACCAAATATATACATATATATATACATATATATATGGAAATTTCCCTTCTCTTAATATATGTCATATATATCTCTATCTATCTGTGTCTCTATATAATCTCTCTATATTTATTAGACAGAGAAACAGGAAGGAGAGAGAGAATATAAGAAAATGTATATTTTCTACATATAATACATTAACTATATGTAGATAGTTAAGTAAAGAGAGAGATAGAGGGAGATGTGGATAGTGATAGAGAGATAGAGATGTATTGATTTATGGCAACTCAAATAACTACCCATAAATGACACAAGTCACAGTTACTTAGAAAATATTTGGTATTTTATTGATAAATAAACTATGAAAACACACTGTCTTTGAGGACTGTCAGCATTGATTCTCTATATATTAGCAGCAAGACATTAATAAAACAATGCTGAGTATATCATTTACAGCAATAACTAGGAAGAGTACTTCACAAAACTCTCATGATATTCCCCATGGGGAGAGGGAAGAAAGCTCAAGGTCAGAAGTTATTAGAACTGGAAGTTTGATTTAAAGTAGGTCTTTCAAAGTGAAGACTTTATTGGGATAGAGACTGGATTGTGCTACAATCGTCCAGAACTGATGGAAACAGCAAGGTGAAGATTTTGAGGGAATTCAAAGAGTTGCAGGAACCACCTGTGTATTGAAGCTTTCCACTGAAGAAATGGTGGGTTTTCTGGGAAGTTCCCACAATGAATGTTCAAACTGTTGCATCCAAGAAGAATAAAGAAATAATCATGAAAACAGTGGAAGAGCAAAATCTTGTTACTATAGACAAGTAAAGATGATTCTGATTCCCAGTGTCTAGAGAGAGTGTGAGGGTAGAAAGGTTTAGATTTCACACTTTAGAATCATATAGAAGAGACAGAGAGAGGAATAATTTTAATTAATCTCTGTGTATAGTGTGTTATAGTTCTGGATAAAACTTCTTTAAAGGCTAGAAAGATAGATTATAAAAAATCTCTTAAAGAATGCAGCAGTTTGAATTTCCAATTGAAGATTCGATTGTTTGTATTGTTACCTAATTGAATTATTTTATAATGTTTTTATAGCTGAGGGTCTGACCAGTATATATGATTATGAGCTTTCCCCTTCTCGAGTATTTTTGGCAATTTATTTCCCTGCACTGACTTAATATCTAATATTTAAATTTTATTAACAAGGGATTCTGTATCATGTAACATTTACCTATATTGGAGAAATATAACAATCCTGCCTACAAAAAGATTCCTTAGTACCAATACAGAAGAGAGGGGGGAAACACAAACTATTGTAAACAAACATTAACAGAGTTAATGTATGGAAGGAAGCATGAATGTGATTATGAAGTTAGAACAAAATCCCATATATTTACACAACTAAACAACAGAAATAATAGTAATTTCTTTTATCTTCCTAATGGACAAATGACTGCACCTTGTGGCAGTCTCCCATTTATCTCATGAGAGACCCCTGAGCTAATTCCAGAAGTATGTCCTTACATTAGATAGGAGGTTATAAGGCCTGAATTTTGGAGGTGTCTCTACATTGTAAAAACTAGTGATGGAGTTCATCCTTAGAGAGATTAATCTCTATTCCAAGATTAGAGTATGAGATTGGATTCATTATGCCTCCAAGACAACTTTAAAGAAAAGAAAGAAGGGGATATGCTATACCCACCTTTGCATTTTAAAAATGGTGAGTCATGTTCATTGATTTTATACCTATGATTTATTTCTAAGTTACTCTCAGATGTCATCTGAATGTACAATAAAACAATCAAAATAAATTTAACTCACTCTGTGCCCCTTCCCCTGTGTCCTTGCTTGTTTTGTTATGGATTTCCTGTATATCTGTTCTAAGATACTGTTATTGATAGGGGAACATAAGAAAGAAGTAATGATAGAATCAGCATGGAGCTATTCAATTCAAATCTATGCAAGGAAGAAATGTGATATTTTGATGACTTAATAATTTTGACCAATTCTTTGCAAGGCAAAGTTGATTTGCAGTTTTTCACCAAGGTATGGTTGTACTTTGATTATGCTGTGCTTCTTTAAGTCCTAGCTGGAATTTCTCAGCAGTTGATAAGTCATTTCTGGTACTTAAAAATGCTTTTGATACTTTCCATTCTTAGATGAAGCCATGCAAAGTTGAAATGATCAATTTATGTTATTTTGCCAGGCTATGGCCAATAGTGCTGCTTTTTCCTTTTTGCTTCATTTTCACTCATTGCAGTGGGTGGCAAATTGCTAGGCATTCCAGATGAATCTTTTTATCAGCATCTGCAGTGAACACCTGTGAAATCTAAAGATGCTGCTTATGATTTCCTAACTCAAAATATTATAGTAAAGATTTAGTGTAGTGTCCTTATGTTAAAAATTCAAGGCCTGTATTCTATTAATAGTAATGCCTTAATAGACTCATTATCATTAATTTTTTTTAAATGATGGTAAGTAGAAATATGAGTTGTCTATTTCAGATAACTCAAAATTTAACATGTCAAAAGCAAGCGGGCTACATATAAAATACAATTTCTTCAAAATTCAAATAGGCCAAATATAATCAACTTTTCAACTTGGAAATTCAGGCCGGGATGTCTAACAGCTTTGGACTGTAGACACCTAGGAAAACATGGAGCCTTTTTAATGCATAATTACATCAAAGCTTATTTGCAAAAAATAATCACTTGAGGATTGGTAGAAGGTTAATATATTTAGTGAAAATAATCTGTGCTGAATATGTAGGACTTTAGAAACGAGACTATCTTAAACTTTTTGATCCAAATATCAGCTCCTTATAATGAGTATATAAGCATGGATTTCATATATTAATGACATTTTCTATCTTCTGGAAAAGATTGAAGTGCTTTTTAATATAAGTGTTGCTTAATCAGTGGATCAGACTCTAGTCAACAAAGTGGCTATTATAAGAAAACAATGTTGGTGTATAACATGTTAATCCTAACATATATTTTGAGTTTTGAATATTAGTTTCTTAGATAATTGGAATTGTCTATGTTTTGCAGCCAACTTTTGTCAGAAGAATATCAGAATGCATGTTGTGGGTCACCCCTATGCCCTATTCAACTCGGCATTCTTTCCCTGAAAATAGCAGTAGGAGGTATTTTTGATGGAAAGATTTAAAAAAATTAATGTTTATTTATTTTTGAGAGAGAGAGAGAGAGACAGGATGCAAGCAGGGGAGATAGAGAAGGAGAAACAGAATCTGAAGCAGGCTCCAGGCTCTGAGGCTGTCAGCACAGAGCCTGACACAGAGCTCAAACTCATAAACTGCAGGATCATGACATAACCTGAAGTCAGATGCTTAACCTGCTGAGCCACCCAGGTGCCCCATGTAGGAAGATTTTTACCTGCAAAGTACATGAATTGTTAAAAAGTATTTAAAATTCTATATAAGTCATGTGCCCATTTATACAAACACACATGTGATATACATTTTAAACAAAATGGGAGAACATAAAATTAAATACAAAACAGTCCTTTTCTACCTTCTCACATTCAGACTTCAGTAGCAGGCCCTAAAGCTAGATATTTTAAATGATTTTTTTTTCTTTTTAGTTTTCTTTTTTGGCTAACTCAATAACTCTAGTAAAATTATGTTCCTATTTTTTGATTTACCAAAATCAGTATCTATCTATAGATTTGTTCTGATGTGAGATAAATAATGAGGTCGCTTATAGCCAAAAGTACTCTCACTCTTTCATCAATTTTTAACTGACATTATTTATTTTCCTTACTGGTTATGTTTATAACTTTAGAAGAGTTCACACTCACATGTGTGCATATATGCATATAAAATCCACATTATTTACATATAGATCATTTAATTTTATTTATTATTTGTTGCTATTTTAATTTATTTTTTTAAATTTATATCCAATTTAGTTAACATATGGTGCAACAATGATTTCAGTAGATTCCTTAATGCCCCTTACTCAGTTAGCCGATTCCCCTCCCCAAATCCCTCCATAACCCTCTGTTCTCCATGGTTGTCTCTTATGTTTTGTCCCCTTCCCTGTTTTTATATTATTTTTGCTTCCCTTCCCTTATGTTCATCAGTTTTTTACCTTAAAGTCCTCATATGAGTGAAGTCATATGATATTTGTCTTTCTCTAACATAATACCCTCTAGTTCCATCTACATGGTTGCAAATGACAAGGTTTCATTCTTTTTCAGTGCGGAGTAAACTCTATTGTGTGTGTGTGTGTGTGTGTGTGTGTGTGTGTGTGTGTGTGTACCACGTCTTCTTTATCCTCTTTATTTATTCATTCACTGACGGACATTTGAGCTCTTTCCACACTTTGGCTATTGTTGATAGTGCTGCTATAAACATTGAGATACATATGCCCCTTCAGAACAGCATACTTGTATCCCTTGGATAAATACATAGTACTGTAATTGCTGGGTTGTAGGGTAGTTCTATTTTTAATTTTTTTTTTGAGGAATCTCCATACTGTTTCCAGAGTGGCTGTCCCAGTTTGCATTCCCACCAGCAGTGCAAAAGAGATTTTTCTCCGCATCCTCGCCAATATCTGTTGTTGCCTGAGTTGTTAATGTTAACCGTTCTGACAGGTGTGAGGTGGCATCTCATTGTGATTTTGATTTGTATTTCCCTGATAATGAGTGATGTTGAGCATTTTTTCATATGTCGGTTGGCCCTCTGGATATCTTCTTTGGAGACGTGTCTGTTCATCTCTTTTGCCCATTTTTTCACTGGATTATCTGATTTTGGGATGTTGAATTTGGTAAGTTCTTTATAGATTTTGTATACTAACCCTTTATCTGATATGTCGTTTGCAAATATCTTCTCCCGTTCCGTTGGTTGCCTTTTAGTTTTGTTGATAAGAGGCAGAAGCCTTTTATCTTGATGAGGTCCCAATAGTTCATTTTTGCTTTTGCTTCCCTTGCCTCCAAAGATGTGTTGAGTAAGATGTTGCTGTGGCCAAGGTCAAAGAGGTTTTTGCCTGCTTTTTCCTCAAGAATTTTGATAGCTTCCTGTCTTACATTTAAGTCTTTCATCTATTTTGAGTTTATTTTTGTGTATGGTGTCTGATAGTGATCCAGATTCATTTTTCCACCTGTTGCTCTACAGTTTTCCCAGCACCACTTGCTGAAGAGACTGTCTTTATTCCATTGGATATTCTTTCCTACTTTGTCAAAGATTAGTTGGCCATATGTTTGTGGGTCTATTTCTGAATTCTCTATTTTGTTCCATTGATCTGAGTGTCTGTTTTTGTGCCAGTACCATACTTTCTTGATTACAGATTTGTAATATGTCTTGAAGTCCGGGATTGTGATGTCTCCTTCCTTGGTTTTCTTTTTAAAGTTTACTTTGGCTTTTCGGGGTCTTTTCTGGTCCCATAGAAATTTTAGGATTATTTGTTCTAGCTCTGTGAAGAATGTGGTATTATTTTGATAAGATATTGCATGGGATGTAGATTGCTTTGGGTAGTATTGACATTTTAACGATATTTGTTCTTCCTATCCTGGTGCATGGAATATTTTTCCATTTTTCTGTGTGTCTTCTTCAATTTCTTTCATAAGTTTTCTATAGTTTTCAGTGTACAGATTTTCCACCTCTTTGGTTAAATTTATTCCTAGGTATTTTATTGTTTTGGTACTGATAAATGGGATCAATTCCTTGATATCTCTTTCTGTTGCTTCATTTTTGGTGTATAGGAATGCAACCGATTTCTGTGCATTGATTTTATATCCTGCCACTTTGCTGATTTCATGGATTAGTTCTAACAGGTTTTTGGTGTAATATTTTGGGTTTTCCATATAGTATATCATGTCTTCTGCGAAGAGTGAAAGTTTGACCTCCTCCTGTCTGATTTGTATGACTTTTATTTCTTTGTGTTGTCTGTTTGCTGCAGCTGACTTCCAATACTATGTTGAGTAATAGTGGCCAGAGAGGATATCCCTGTCTTGTTCCTGAACTTAGGGGGAAAGCTCTCTATTTTTCTCCATTGAGGATGATATTAGCGGTGGGTCTTTCATATATGGGTTTTATGATCTCGAGGTATGGTTCTTCTGTCCCTACTTTCTTGAGGGTTTTTATCAAGAAAGGATGCTGTATTTTGTCAAATGCTTTCTCGGCATCTATTGAGAGCATCATGTGGTTCTTGTCCTTTCTTTGATTGATGTGATGAATCACACTGATTGTTTTGTGGATATTGAACCAGCCCTGCATCTTAGGTGTAAATCACACTTGGTTGTGGTGAATAATTTTTTTAATGTATTGTAGAATCTGGTTGGCTAATACCTCTTTGAGGATTTTTGCATCTATGTTCATCAGGGAAATTGCTCTATAATTCTCCTTTTTAGTGGGGTCTTTGTCTGGTTATGAAATCAAGGTAATGCTGGCTTCAGAGAAAGAGTTTGGAAGTTTTCTTTCCACTTATATTTTTTGAAACAGCTTCAAGAGAATAGGGGTTAACTCTTATTTAGATGTTTGGTAGAATTCCCCTGCAAAGCCATCTGGCCCTGAACTCTTGCTTTTTGGGAGGTTTTTTTTTTTTTTTAATTACTAATTTGATTTCTTAACTGGTTATAGGCATATTCAAATTTTCTATTTCTTTCTGTTTCAGTTTTGGTGGTTTATATGTTTCTAGGAATTTGTCCATTTCTTCCAGACTGCCCATTTTATTGGCATATGATTGCTCATAATATTCTCTTATTATTGTTCTTATTTCTGCTGTGTTGCCTGTGATCTCTTTCATTCTTGATTTTATTTATTTGGGTCCTTTTCTTTTTCTTTTTGATGAAACTGGCTAGGGGTTTATCAATTTTGTTAATTCTTTCAAAGAACCAGCTTCTGGTTTCATTGATCTGTTTTACTGATTTTTTTGGTTTCAATAGCCTTGATTTCAGCTCTGACGTTTTTTATTTCCTGTCTTCTGCTGTTTTTGGGTTTTATTTGCTGTTTTTCCAGCTCTTTAAGGTATAAGGTTAGGTTATGTATCTGAGAACTTTCTTCCTTCTTTAGGAAGGCCTGGATTGCTATATACTTCCCTCTTCTGACTGCCTTTGCTGTGTTATCATTTTCATTGGCTTTCATGTACTTTTTAATTTCTTTAAAGTCTTGGTTAGCCCATTAATTTATTTAGTAGGATGGTTTTTAGTCTGCAAGAATTTGTTATTTTTCGAAATTTCTTTTTGTGGTTGATTTCGAGTTTCATAGTGTTGTGGTATTAAAATATGCACAGTATGATCTTGATATTTTTGTACTTGTTGAGGGCTGATTTGTGTTCCAGTATGTGATCTATTCTGGAGAACGTTCCATGTGCACTGAAGAAGAATGTATATTCTGCTGCTTTAGGATGAAATTTTCTGAATATATTTCTTCAGTCCATCTGCTCCAGTGTGTCATTCAAAGTCATTGTTTACTTTTTGATTTTCTGATTAGACGATCTGTCCATGGCTGTAAGTAAGGTGTTGAAGTCCCATACTATTATGGTATTATTATCAATGAGTTTCTTCAGGTTTGTGATTAATTGATTTATATATTTGTGTGCTTTCACATTTGGAACATAAATGTTTACAATTGTTAGGTCTTCTTGGTCGATAGACCCCTTAATTATGAAATAATGCCCTTCTTCAGTTCTTCTTACAGTCTTTATTTTAACGTTTAGATTGTCTTATGTAAGTATAGCTATTCTAGTTTTCTTTTGTTGACCATTAGCATGATAGATGGTTCTTCATCCCCTTACATTCAATCTGAAGGTGTCTTTAGGTCTACAGTGGGTGTCTTGTAAACAGTATATAGATGGATTTTTTTTTTCTCTTCTAGTCTGTTACCCTATGTATTTTGATTGGAGCTTTTAGTCCATTGATGTTTAGAGTGAATACTGAAAGATATAAATTTATTGCCATTATTATTCTGGTAGAGCTGGAGTGTCTAGTGGTATTCTCTGGTCCTTTCTTGTCTTTGTTGCTTTTGGTATTTATTTGTTTGTTTGTTCAGTCATCTTTTCTCCCCTTATAGAGTCTCCCTTAAAATTTCTTGCAGGGCTGGTTTAGTAGTCATGAACTCCTTTAATTTTTGTTTAGGAAACTTTTAAACTCTCCTTCTATTTTTAATGACAGCCTTGCTGGATTAACAATTCTTGGCTGCATATTTTTCTGATCCATTGAATCTAGCATGCCACTCCTTTCTGGCCTGCCAAGTTTCTGTGGATAGGTCTGCTGCAAACCTGATCCATATTCCCTTGTAGGTTAAGGACTTTTTTTTTCCCTTGCTGCTTTCATGAGTCTTTCCTTTCCTGAGCACTTTGTGAATTTGACTATGATATATATGCCTTGATGATAGTCGATTTTTGTTGAATCTAATGGGAGTTCTCCGTGCTTTCTGTATTTGGATGTCTGTGTCTTTCCCCAGGCTAGAAAAGTTTTCTGCTATGATTTGTTCACATAGCCCTTCTACCCTTTTTTCTCTCTCATCATCTTCTGGGATCATTACAATTCTGATGTTGTTTCTTTTTAACGAGTCACTGATTTCTCTAATTCTTAAATTGTGCTCTTTTGCCTTAGTCTTCCTCTTTTTCTGCTTCATTATTCTCCATAAATTTGTCCTCTATATTGACCATCCTCGCCTCCATGGCATCCATTTGAGATTGCAGCTCAGTTATAGCATTTTTTATTTCATCCTGACTAGTTTTACTTCTTTTATCTTTGCAGAAAGGGAATCTAATCTATTTTTTACCCCAACTTGTGTTATTATCATGATTCTAAATTCTGTTTCCCACATCTTGCTTGTATCTGTGTTGTTTAAGTCCCTGGCTGTCATTTTTTCCTACTCTTTCTTTTGGGGTGAATTCCTTTGTTTCATCATTTTGAAGGAAGAAAATAAATTAATGAGGTTAAAATAAAATTAAGATTAAAATATTAGAAACAACACACACACACACACACACACACACACACACACACACACACAAAATCAAATAAATGATGATAGATCCTAGATGTGTTTTGGTCTGCTGTTAAAAGGAGCTTGATAGATCGAAAAAAAAAAAAAAGGGAAAAAAGAAAAAGAGAAAAAGTAAAAAAGGAAGAAAAAAGGAAAATATTTGAAAATTTGAAAAAATGAATACAACGAAATAGAATAAAACAAAATTATGGAAATACAATAGAATTTTAAAAATTTACAAAAAAAGAAAAATATAGTAGAAAAAATAAAGAAAAATGTTTTTTAGTAAAAATTGAAACTAAAAATATTTTTCGCTTTCTTTATTCAAGAAAAATAAAAGGAAAAAAGAAAGAAAATTGTATAGATGGACCAGCAAACAGACTGAAATATGACTGAAATTACATTCTTTTTCCCTAGAAGTCCAATATTAAGCTTTTTATAATCCAGTTTAAAACTAACCAGGCAGGGGCACCTGGGTGGCTCAGTCGGTTAAAGCGTCTGGCATCAGCTCCGGTCATGATCTCACTGTTCGTGGGTTCGAGCCCCGTGTCGGGCTCTGCTGACAGCTAGCTCAGAGCCTGGAACCTGCTTTGGATTCTGTGTCTCCCTCTCTCTCTGACCCTCCCCTGCTCGCAGTGTCTCTGTCTCTCAAAAATAAATTCAAAACATTAAAAAAAAAAAAGAATTAAAAAAAAAAAAACAACGTAACCAAGCAGAAAGACCTGCAGAGAGACTTGTGGTTCCTCAAGAGGGAGTTTTGCTCAATTGGGCAGGGCTTAGTGTAATGGCTCCGTTCTCCAGTAGAGGGGGCTACTTAGCTTATTGAGATGAAGTGTGGCGCTTGTAGGCATGTATGCGCATGCCTGGGAGGAGTGAAAATGGCGTCCTGCAGCTACCCAGTCTCTGGTATCCCAGCTCTGTACTGCCCAATCAGCAATTGAGCTCCAGTTCTACTTCTCCAGCTTCTGTCTGCTCCCCACTTTTACTCTATCCGTGGCCAAGCTATCAGGTTGCCAGGTGGCACCTCCCTCCTGAGTTTTATCTTAGATGCAGCTGTGCTTCTCAGCCCCTCACTTCTGAGGGACTCTGGTTCTGACCTTATGCGGGAAGGTCTCACTGAGCAATGGCCACATCCCGTCGGCACCCAGGAACATCCATGGGATGCTGCTGCTGCTGCTGCCGCCCAGAGACTGCGGCTGCTGCTGCTGCTGCCGCCCAGAGACTGCGGCTGGGTGCCAGACCGCCCCAGAAAAAGTTCGCGTGATCGTGTAGCAGCAGTGCTTCAGGGATTATGGAAAATCTCAGCACGCATCTGGCACCAGGTTTAATCATTAAGGACTTTGTTCCAGCACCAGTGAAATGTTTGTTCTCTGGGGTCTTCTGGGACCTTTGGCTCTGGAGTAGCCACACAGCCTCTACCAAATGTCCTCCCAGCAGGGGAACCTCCTCTCGCCATGTGGCTCAAGGACCCCTGGACTTCACTCTGCTCCCGGGGATTCGCCTTTCCCACAGGAGCACTGCCAGGTAAGGAGCGGTGGAGTTTCAGACTCTGCATTCCCCCCTGCTTATAGAGTCTTAATGGAATTTAAACCCTCTCCTTTCTTCCTCTTTAGTTCAGTCCCTGCAGGTGTTTCCACTTTTCCACTTTCTCTGCAAGCAAAAACAGCTGCCTGCCCTCTGCAGCTTCTCTGTCACCCCAGTTCACTTCTCTGTGCTGTGCACCTGCTGAGCTCAGTGGTTCAGGTTATGCAGGTTGTTGTGTTAACCCTCAAATCAGTTTTCTAGACGTGCAGGATGCTTTAGTGTTGATCTGGCTGTATTTTATGGATGGAAGACACAATAAAAACTTCCATACAGTTTCACAATCTTGGCTCCCTCCCATTTTTTTTTTTTTAAGAGAGAGTGGTGGAGGGACACAGAGGGAGGGAGGGGGGAGAGAGAGAGAGGGAGAGAGAGAGAGACGGAGAGAGAGAGAGAGAAAGGGACAGGGAGGGAGAGAGAGAACCTCAACCTGGTTCTGCACTGGCAATGCAGACCCTGACACAGGGCTCAGACTCACAAACCAAGGCTCAGGACCTGTGCGGAAGCTGGGCGTTCAACCAGCTGAGCCACCCAAGTGCCCCTGCTTTGCATTCTTAAGCTTTACAACATATATTTTCTCCTTCCAACCATAATTTAATCATTGCTTAGTTGTATACATGTTAGATCTACAGGTTGAAAGAAGGCAATGAATAATATATACATTGTTGTAATTATGTTATTCTGGCTAATTGTATCGCTAAGTATGGCTATTGGATCTTTCAAAAGAAATAAATATTAATCTGCATTATCAAACTAAACCACTCCAAGGGGATTTCAAGTGTGAAGCATTAAATTAGTCATCTTCCTTTCACCTTCATCAATGGTTAAGAATCACAGTAAATTTTAGTGTTCTTAATAACTGAACCCAGATGTTCTTAATGGTTTGTCATTTGTTTGGATTTATTTTATTTTCCTGAAGTTTCTTTATATCTCCCCTCCTTTTATAATAGCAAATATGTTTGTCATCTAAGATTATTTATTCTCTTAATCAGACTACGTGTTACATGATACCCACTCTCTCTTATTAAGCCGCTCATCCTGGAGTGCTCTCACCTCCAGCTTCAATACGGTCCAGGCAAACCCACCAGCCGTTATTATGATGACGTTTCCGAACATACTCCTCTGGTAACACTTTTGTGGCTAACATTTTTCTCATTCTTTGATTAAATTTTTTTATTTCATGCTATTGCTTCCTCGTCTGCTTTTTCTTTCCCTCAGAAAACATGTATAAGATGGAAGAAAATTAAGCCTTGAATTATTAATCTGTTTTTATTCTACCATCCCACTCAAAATGAATATCACAGGGGCAAATAGAAAAGTTATTAGCATTAAGAAATTTGAAGTCAGAGGCTGCTTATTACGTTCTAGCACTTCTCCAGACCTCAGGAAAGTTACTGTCGCCTCTGCTTGTAAGTCCTCATCCAAAATGCAGAATTATTAATACTGTTTTACTCCCAGGATTAAATCAGGAAGTACATGTAGAGTTCTCAGAAAAAAAGCCTGGCACGTGTGAGATCATATACTTATTAGCACATTTGAGATCAAGTTCTAATTATCCCTCAAAATGGAAAAGCCAGTGTATTTGTTGTCTGATATGTGGTGCTGTTAATGAAAATCTGGTCAGTCTGGATTCTTTTCAGGTATCCTAATTTTCTTTTGTTTGTGTTCTCATATTAAAACTGTGTGTGTGTGTGTGTGTGTGTGTGTGTGTGTGTGTGGTTTTGTGTGGAGATTTAGTTGTGCACCACACTTAGTATTCAATGGACCTGTTATAGATTTGTGTCTTTTCTTTGGAAACTGTTCTTCCATTATTCAGAGGCTTTATTCTTGGATTTTTTTCCTCCCATTTTCTCTGTTTGTTTCTGTCCAAATATAGAGTAGGTTTTTTTTTGTTGTTGTTATTTTGGGTTTTTTTTTTTAAACTAAAGATGTATTTAATAGTAAATAGAGAAGGTGAGATGAAACTTTTGGAGGTGATGGAAATGTTTATGTCATAGATTGTGGTAATAGTCTTGCGGGTGAAAACTTATCTTCAAAATTAATAACATTATATACATTAAATATGTACTGCTTTTTGTATGACAGTCATACCTCAATAAAATGATACATATTCATATATCTCCCTCATAGATCTGTTCTAATGCCTACTTAATTTCTTTCTGCTTAATTGAAAACTAACCAAAATTGAGAAATTATATAGATAGATGTAAGAACTCGAAGACCTATTGAACACACGCTGTGTTTCATGTATCTTCCGGTGCTCTGGGGACACAGCTGCTCTCAAGATAAATGAAAACCCAGCTCTCGTGAATCTAACATTCTACTTATGATTGATCAGTGATCAGTGATAAATGCTGTGAAGAAAACAAAACCAAAATTATGTTTGAGAGTGACCGAATACTTCCTACTCATTCTGTTTGATGTATTGAATACTTTCTCAAATTAGAAAATGTTCTTGGGGCACCTGCATAGCTTAACCAGCTGTTGGACTCTTGATTTCAACTCAGGTCATGATCTCATGACTTCAGAGGTTGAGCCCCGTGCCTGGCTCTGTGCTGATAGTGTGGAGCCTGCTTGGGATTCTTCCTCTCTGTCACTGTCTACCCCTCCCATGTGTGCTCTCTCTCTCTCTGACCCTCTCAAAATAAATAAACCGTAAAAAAATAATAAAACAGAAAGTTTTCTTAACTGTTGCTGTGATGCCCTCATAATATTTCATCCTATAGGCTTGTGGTTTTCCATCAGGGTCTGTTTTGCCCTCAGGAGGTATTTCTCAACATCTTGAGACATTTGTGATTGTTATGACTGAGGGGAGCTCCTGTCATTGTATAGATAGAGATCAGTGATGCTGCTAAAATTCCTGTCATGCCCAGGATAGCTGCAGTAGCAAATGGCTATCTGGCCCAAAGGATTAGCAATGTTGACGTTGAAAAACCTTACTATAGACAGAGTGTAAATTGAAAAAAAATTTTTTTAGATTCTTCTTTCCTTGAATTTGCTAGGGAGGGGTGTTTCTTCTGTTTTTGTTTTCTGCTGTGGATCTGGGCATCAATTAACAAAACACTCTTGGCTTTTCTCTTTATTTCTTTGATACTTTTTCTCCCTATTAGAAGTGACTTTCTTGCCTGGTGAATTTGCTGGCGAAGCTGGACATGCAGAACTCTATTTCTAACTTCATTATACATTTAAGAGGTACTTTCAATTGAGGCAGGGGGTGATAAAGGCCCCAGAAATTTTGGTATTACAATCACAAACAACCTGACAGTTGGGGCATTGGCAAGATAATTTAAACAGTGAAATTTTTACAAAGAACAGACGGAAATTAAAGTTTCTGATATAATTAGCACAGGGGAGTTTAACCTTTATTTTACTATCCACATGAGTATTTCCTTGGCATTGTGTAGCATGCATGGTCTGAGGTAGTTGTATTTATTTATTGCATTTTATTTTTCATGTGTAGTTAGTTGCTTTTGATTTCTGAATCATGGACAAGCAGCGTTAAGCCTCAGCCCCAGTGACACCTGTGTTCTGGTCGGGGGTAATTCCTATAGAGGCAGACTGCAGCATGGAGCAGCAGGAAAGACGGAGACTCCCCTTCTTCCCTTCTGTCTTGGGTCCTCAGAAAAGGGTCAGGTATCTGAGGGCTGTAGCTAGATGCTGGGCCTTTTAGATTGTACTAGGAGACACCACACAAATCCTCCTGAATAGAGAGATGTGATTTGTTCATGGGAACACTCGGTCCGTGACCTTACTTGACGTATCCCTAATCAGCAAAGGGTGAATCCAGATTTAAGACAGTTCCAGAAATACATGCCACAATGAACCGAATGGACCCATGTTATTATTCATTTACTATAACACATTTGGATCAAACTAATATTCAGTCACAAACTCTTCATATGCTTCTGGATTCTGACTCGTAGCTTAGAACACAGAGACTTTTTAAAATTTATTTATATATTCTGAGAGAGAGAGAAAGAGAGAGCAAGCGAGTGCACAAGTGGGGGAAGGACAGAGAGAGAGGGAAATTGAATCCCAAGCAGGATCCATATTATCAGCACAGAGACTAACACAGGGCTCAAACCCATGAACTTTGGGATCGTGACCTAAGCCAAAATCAAAAGTTGGACACTCAACTTACTGAGCTACCCAGGGCCAACTGTAGATTTTTTAAAAAGAGACCTATTTTAATATGTTTTTTAAAAATCCATACTTACATTTTCTTGAGCTGACTCAGAAATCTATGTGAAGAATTATGTGTGTGCATATGTGTGTGTGTGTGTGTTTTCTGTGCGTGTGTTTACATAGTGAAACAGCTAAACAGCAATGGAAAGTAAAAGAAAATTCATAAAAGGCATCAATCTAAAAAATCTGAGTGTCAACAACACTTACTGTTTGCTCCAGGGATTTAAATTGATTTTCATGTTCCAGGCATTTTGTTATTTTTTCATAGACTTGTTCTGCACCTTTTCAGCCTAGTCAGCCTCAATTAATGACAGACATTGAAAGCTGAGCTACACCTCTGTGTACTATACTTCTCAGGTGTTCTGGCCACCTGGCAGGTGCCCTGTTAGGTTCAGTCAGTTGAGAGGCTCGGTGGAAGATTTAGAGGGATCGCAGAGGAAAGCATGGCTGTCTTTCCTTCTCTTGTCACTACTGGTAGAGTGCCTGGCCGTGGTTGTATATGCCTTACGTTCCGGTCCTTTCCAAGCAGCTGCTGTTAGAGCTTATGTTTGGCAGCCCATTATAGTTGCTGCTTCCACAGTAGGTCCCCAGAAACTGTCTTTCCCAAGCACTTCTTGGTCTCACATCCCTCTCTTTATACATATTCCAAAAACTCTTCCAGTTACTCTAAACCTGTACCTGTATTCAATTCCCTCTATTTACCTGGAGCAGATGCTATCTTCAGGAAAACAGGAAGTTATTTATAATGAATAATTTAATAGTTATATGTAAAACAATAGGCTAGTAAAATAAATCAATAAAATAGAACTGTAAAATAATTGAACTATTTTGATTTTTTTAGTAAAATTGTGAAATTCATATTGGAGCTGATGATCACTGCATATAATTAAAGAAGGTAAAAAAATTATGGCAGCCTTATTACTAAAATAAGGAATGGTTTGGTATCTCCTGGTTTAAATTCAGAAAAAATTGATTAAAAAGTAAGGCTCAGAAATGTATCTATTTTTCTATAAAAAATTGACTACAATGGAAATTACAAAAACCGTGGAATTAAGGAAATCTGTATTTTCTTAACTCTAAATTATCTAGTCTTCTCACTGTGGAGCAAATTCTCTATCCATACCACTTCCGTAATAAAGGAAAATATTGTCAAAGAAATCCATATTTTCCTGTCCACTAATACAAGGTCTTCTATTACATGTAGAAATACTTCTGCCCATGCTAATAGCTGTCATTAAAAATAAAATTTACAGAAGAGTTGAATGTAGTGCTTCAGTTTTAATGACTCTAGTGTGTCACTCTCATCACTAAGCAAGTAAAATAACATCAGTAACTCTTTCTTCTGGTAATATTTCTTTCCTGCAGATTTTTGGATAATAAAATACAGACTCCCTTACTCTGTTGCCTGTGTGTCTACAACACTCTTCCTTAAACTCTCCTCCTCACTCTCTATGCTTTAACTGCACTCCCCTTCGGCTCCTTGAGCTAAACGAGCGCATTCCTACCTGACGGTCCACATACCTGGTTTTTGCTGTTCCTGCAACTGCTTGCTCTGACTCTTCATATGACTGGTGTCTTCTCATTATTTAGGAATCAATTCAAATGTTACGTCATCAAAGGCTTTTCGTAGCAAATTGATAGTAATAAAAGTTTTACTGCCAAGTATCCTTCTTTAGATAGATCTGGTTTATTTCCTTCAGGGGGCTTATTTACCCTGTTGTGAGATGCTCTTATTTGTTTATAGTCTTATTTCACTCTTTTCTTCTCCAATAAAAATATTAATTCATGGAAGGCAGAGACTTGGATTTTAGTTTGATTTTTTATCCTGCCACTAAGAATCTTGGTGAATATGGGAATGGTGACATGTTTGATGCCCTCTGGGAAATGAACTGAGAAGAAATCTTGAAGAATGCATACAGTAATGGAAAAAACTCATCCCTCTGGCCCTGCCGTTAACTAGAGTATGCAAAGTTCCACAAGATTATAACCTTTATGTATTTCATTTGTAAAATGAGGATAATAATAATACCTACTGCAGAAGGTTGTTATGAGGGTTATAGGAGCTAATCTTTATAAAGTGATGAGAAGTGTGTCTGGTGTATAGTATGTGATAAATAAGTAGCTGTTAAAGAATAGAGAGCTCAATTTATATTTCAAAACTTTCAAGTTCCTTCCACCTTTTCTGTTATTCCTTATTCATTGATTATAACTTCAATCAAAACATATAAAATTGGGTCAAATAATTTAATCAAGCCCTCTTCTTTCATTTCCTCTGGTTTTGACGCTATGTGTATTCCTGCCATTATTCAGGCACGGATGGACTGTGGGTGTCTGGAGAATGGAATCACACTGATACATCCTGAGTTCATGGGGCAGAAATCAGGCTCCCAGTAATTTATGTGAGTTCACAATACTAAAAACATGTACTAGATGGAGTTTTCAAAGACATTATTTTCATTGGAAGATCATTTTTTTTCTTCATCATTCTCTTTCACTTTGTAATTCTAAGAAAGATCCTTTAAATTCTTTTTTCAAGAATGACACTTGTCTAAAACATTACACGATGGAATACTTTGTTTGGTACTATCAAGAATATACTTGTACAAAGCATTTGTCATCATATTTCAAGACCAGGAAAATGTGTGTTCAAAAACAGATCAAACACTTGACAAGATTTGGACATCTCTGAGTGAATCGAAATAACTTCTTAATTCTCCCTTAGTAATGTTGTCTCTCCTAACTTTAAAAGAGTAAGCCCTGGGCTGGCTCTGGGCAAAAATGTCAAGTTTAGATGCTCAGTCTGTCATTTAAAGTCATCCACATTTTGTCCCTTCCTCTTCTTTCTGTTCTGGCACTGAATACATTCATCAAGTGCCTTGTTTTATTTTGTTTCTTTTCAGACTTACTGACTTATCAACAATTCTCCAAAAACACATCTCTCCTGTTGGCCTACGCCCTTTTTTCAAGCTGCTTGCTCTGCCCCACCCTTGTATAAGCCTAACAAAAAATCAGGTTTTGTTTTTTTTCAGAGCTTGCTCAAATTCCAAAATAAAATACTCATGTTTGGGTTAGATAGTCTTTCTTATACAGTAAAACCTTGGTTTGCAAGCATAATTCATCCAGGAAACATGCTTGTAATCCAAAGCACTTGCTTATCAAAGCAAATTTCCCCTTAAAAAATAATGGAAACTCATATAATTCATTCCACAGCCCCAAATATTCATATAAAACGATTACAGTACTGTAGTATAATATAGAATAATAACGAAAATACAAAATATAAAGAAAAACAGATTAACCTGCACTTACCCTCGAAAACCTTCATGGCTGATGTGAGGGAGACAGGAGAGAGGGTTATTCTGCAGGACAAAATTCACTATCACTACCGGAATCACTGCTATCTATTGGCTCAGTGGACTCTCTCTTTTTGTGCAACTTTAACAAGGAACTTATTCAATGACACTTGCTTTTGCCTCCTTTTGAGAATTTTGCAGAAATGTGACATTGCATTGATAGTTACCCATAATTTTCAGCATGTGAGAGAAAGAGAAAGAGAGAGAAATCACTGGCTCAGTTGTGATCATGTGATGTTCAGTGTCATGTATTTATATTGCAAGACATCACTTGTTTACAAGTTAAAATTTATTAGAAATGTGTGCTCATCTTGCAGAACAAGTTACTCTCAATCTAAGGTTTTACTGTACTTCTAGTCTTTCCTCTTTCTTTTTCACATTCTACTATTTGCAGTACTGCCACAAAAGGCCATGAAAATGAATATTTGAAAAAAAAGAATAATAAAACATTAACGTGAATCTGTGCTAGAGTTTTTAAAGATGGTCCCAATAGTTGTTTCCCGCCCTGCAATTAGACATGGGTCCTCTCATAAAGTGGTAGTCTTTTGTTTTCTTCCCTTGAATATGGGTTGTCCTTGTGACATGTTTTGTCTCTTAGAGTTTGTAAAAGAGACCACTGGCCCATGCCCAGTCCTTAGTAATATTGGCGTCTTTCACTTTCTCCCTTTGGAAATCATCTGTCCCAGAAGTTCATCTACCCTGAGGGTATGCTGTGAGGAGGCTGAGTTCAATGTAGCGCATGTATCAGCGGAATGAATCTGAATTATTAATCCCATATGATGTCACATGCAACAGAAGAACCACTCAGCTAATCATAGCCATTCCACAGAATTATGAGAAATAAATAACATTACATACACCATTAAGTTTTTTGTGGGTCTATTACTAAGCAATACACAACTAAAAGTGTCTTGAACTACTTAGAGGGAAAGTAAATTTGCACAAAGATTAAAAGTAAAATTCATTGCCATGTTTGCATTCTTAGGTCTAACAAGAGAAACCTAATAGAGGACCACGAGGAGGGGAAGGGGGAAAGAGAGTTGCGGGGAGAGAGGGACGCAAAACATGAGAGACTATTGAATACTGAAAAGGAACCCTAGGGTTGAAGGGGGAGGGGGCAGGGGAAGGGGGTGGTAATGGAGGAGGGCACTTGTGGGGAAGAGCACTGAGTATTATATGGAAACCAGTTTGACAATAAACTATTTAAAAAAGTAAAATTCAAAGCCTACAGGATCATCTCTGTATATCTTTTATGTTATGTTTATTTATTATTATTGATTTTTATTTAAATATCATTAACTGCAAGATTAAACATCCTGCCTTCCTTACCTCTAGGAAGTTGGCCAGCATACTCAATCGCTATGTGCCTTAATATTATCCTCATTAAAATGGTAATAATAATAATATACTTTTTGTGAGCTAAGATATGTAAAGAGCTTATGGTGTAACGTATATAATATGCTTAGAAAAGGGGTGCCTGACTGGCTCAGTTACACTTCTGACTTTGGCTCAGGTCATGATCTCACAGCTCATGGGTTTGAGCCCCTCATTGGGCTCTATGCTGACAGCTTGGAGGCTGGAGCCTGCTTCAGATTATGTCATCTCCCTCTCTCTCTGCCCCTCTCCCAGTGTGCTCTCTCTCTCTCTTAAAGATAAATAAACATTAAAAAAATAATAAAATGCTTAGAAATGTACCAAGTATGAAGGGAGGCTGCATAAGTGTTTGCAATTATAATTATTTTCATATTCTCAAGGAATATTAATTTCAAAAGGATGATAAGAAAAGTAAGTGTACTCGAAAATTATTACTTTATGTTATGCCCTAGATGGAAATACTTATTTTAGATTTAAGTACTGTGTAAGAAATTTCAAGTTACTAATATAAAGAACTCATATGTTTTATTCTGTTTCCCTTTTTGCTTTCTATTAAGATACTTCAAAATTCAATTTATATTTAGCAACTGCGAATGACCCATATAGACCACCGTGCATGTGCACTCGCACACATGCACGCGCGTGCACACACACACACGCATATTCTTCATGTTATCACCTTCTGCAGAATTTAGCTCAATAATTACTTCTGGGTAGGTTTTTAACCTCGTTAAGTGCCCAGAGCACTATATATTAGTCAGTTGCACTTATTATTGTAATATTATATTAGTAATTTGGGTAGCTTTCAACTTCCTTGGTTAAAAAATAATTTCCATAAATACAGAGATTTTTTAAAAATTTAATGTTTTATTTACTTTTGAGAGAAGGAGAGACAGTGTGGGTGGGGGAGGGCCAAAGAGGCTTTTCTATTCTATTCCATTGATTTATGTGTCTGTTTTTGTGCCAGTACCATACTGTCTTGATGATGACAGCTTTGTAATGCAGCCTGAAGTCCAGAATTATGATGCCTCAAGCTTTGGCTTTCTTTTTCAACATTACTTTGTATATTTGGGTTCTTTTCTGGTTCCATACAAATTTTAGAATTGTTTTTTCTAGTTCTGGGAAGAATGTTGTTGTTATTTTGATAGGAATTGCATTGAATACATAGATTGCTTTGTGTAGTATCGGCATTTTAATAACATTTGTTCTTCCAATCCATGGGCATGGAATGTTTCTCCATTTCTTTGTGTCTTCATCAATTTCTTTGACGAGTTTTCTAGTTTTCTAGATAGTTTGTATAGATCTTTCACTTCTTCAATTAGGTTTATTCCTAGGTATTTTATGGGTTTCGGTTCCAGTTTTAAATGGGATCGATTCCTTGATAACTTTTTCTGTGCTTCCTTATTGGTGTGTAGAAATGCAACCAATTTCTGTATATTGATTTTATGTCCTGTGACTTTGCTGAATTCATGGATCAGTTCTAGCAGGTTTTTGGTGGAGTCTCTTGGGTTTTCGACGTAAAGTATCATGTCATCTGCAAAGGATGAATATTGACTTCTTCCTTGATGATTTGGATGCCTTTTATTTCTCTTTGTTGTCTGATTGCTGAGGCTAGGACTTTCTACAGTATGTGAGATTGGTAGGACTTTCAACAGTTGTGAGAGTGGACATACCTGTCATGCTCTTGACCTTAAGGGTTTCTTATTTTTTTCCCACTGAGGATGGTATTAGTGGTGGGTCTTAGATATATGGGTTTTATGATCTCAAGGTATGGTCCTTCTATGCCTAATATCTTGAGAGTTTTTATCAAGAAAGGATGCTATATTTTGTCAAATGCTATTTCTGCATCTATTGAGAAGATCATGTGATTCTTATCCTTTCTTTAATTAATGTAAATTATCACATAGATTGATTTGTGGATATTGAACCAGCCCAACATCCCCGTAATAAATCCCACTTGATCATGGTGAATAATTCTTTTAATGTATTGTTGGATCTGGTTTGCTAGTATCTTGTTGAGAATTTTTGCATCCTTCATCATCAGGGAAATTGGTCTGTGGTTTTTTTTCCCTGGGGTCTTTGTCTGCTTTTGGAATCAAAGTAATGCTGGCCTTGTAACTGTTTTTTTTCTTTATTAAAACATTGTTGCCAATTATGTTCCCAAACATTTCCAAAATGTTTTCTATGTAAAATACAGATCTCTGAATATATGGGATGCATCTTTGAAGCAAAGTAGTATATGAGGGTCCTGGTGATATTAACTGAATATCAATGTGAATATCTGAAATAGTCAAATGCTACTCAATTTAATCTGACATTTCATTATATATAATCTTGTATTACATTCATTTTACTAAATAAATGTGAGATGGTATTTCCAAAATGGCTATCAGTGTCCAGTTCATGGTTATTCTTTCACTGACTACATCATATTGCTCCAGTGGATCCTTACTGATGATTATTTGCTCATAGGATTCTAATGACTTCAAAATTGCATAAAATTCTAGAGGAGATCTAGGTCTTCAATGTTTAAACTGAAAAATGTTATCTTGGATATTTTCATCTACAAGAAAGAGTTAGGTAGTTTATTTGTAGTTCTTAGTGAATGTTCATTACAATTTCTTATGAAACCTGTGCTGAAGCAGACACACAGTATGACTTCCTCCAAAGCCCTGCTCTTTCAAATGTAATATATTCTGGGAAATCTTTGTATAAGCCACAAATGCTCTAAAAAATAAAATTTTTTGGGGCGCCTGAGTGGCTCAGTCGGTTAAGCATCTGGCTTTGGCTCAGGTCGGGCTCTCACGGTTCAAGCCCTGCGTTGGGCTCTGTGCTGACAGCTAGCTCAGAGCCTGGAGCCTGCTTCAGATTCTGTGTCTTCGTCTCTCTCTGACCCTCCCCTCTTCATGCTGTCTCTCTCTGTCTCTCAAAAATAAATAAAAAACATTAAAATTAAAAACATTTTTTATAATGTTAAAAATACTTCTGGGGTGCCTGGGTGGCTCAGTCAGTTAAGCCTCTGACTTTGGCTCAAGTCATGATCTCACATTCATGGGTTCAAGCCCTGCGTTGGGCTCTGTGCTGACAGGTCAGAGCCTGGAACCTGTTTCCAATTCTGTCTCCCTCTCTCTCTGCCCCTCCCCTGCTCATGATCTGTCTCTCTCTGTCTCAAAAATAAATAAAATATTAAAAAAATACTTCCTGCACTCTCCCTTTCATTGTAGTCTTGGTGCATTTGTTTCAGTCTGTTTGAGCAGCTATAACAAAACTACCATATACTGGGTGGTATATAAACAACAGAAACTTGTTTCTCATCCATCTTGAGGCTAGGAAGACCAAGAACTAGACACCAGCAGATTTGATGGGGGCCACTTCCTGGTTTGTCAGTGGTCATCTCCTCACTGTAAACTCACATGACAAAATGTCTCTTTTATGAGAGCACTGATCCCATTAATGAGGGTTCCTTTCTCATGATCTAATCACATTTCACAGGTGTCCTCTCCAAATACCACCACATTGGAGATAGCTTTCAACATATGAATTTTGGAAATAAATAGGCATTCAGTCTATAGCAGTACTTAAAGAAAGATGAACTTGAAATTAACTAGTAAAACTCAAGTAGCAACCCAAAAAGTATTAAGCACTTCATAATGTCTATGGTTGCCCAGTTGGAAATAATTTCCAGTTGTCATCCAATTTGGTTGTTAATCCTCGTCAAGTATACACTATACCGTGTTTTTCTCCCCTGGCCTTTAGTTCCTGCCCCAGGGTAGAAAAAGAGGAATGTGGACAAAAACAAAGGCATAGGATATAAAGTTACTTTTCACTGAAGGATGAAAGCATATTAAGAAAAATGTAACACTTCAATGCAACACCACATGGTGAACACCATTCTCAAATAGCTATCTCCGGACATTTTTCCTAAAACACTGAATTAAAACAAAATCCCTTCAGAAATAGCTCATATATATTTTTTTATTTGAAGACTAAATATATAGCACATGCTGTGTAAATGGTAATTTTCTTAGCTATTAGCATTAAACACACAGATGTGGAGGCTTAATAATCCACAATATTAACGTTGGTCCCAGACTGTCCTAGGTTGAAAGAACAGGATCATTAGAAAGTAATGAGAAGGGTGCTTGTGCGGCTAAGTTGGCTAAGCATATGACTTCAGCTCAGGTCATGATTTCGTGGTTCGTGGGTTCTAGCCCTGCATCAGGCTCTGTGCTGGCAGCATGGAGCCTGCCTCAGAGTCTGTGTTTCCCTCTCTCTCTGACCCTCCCCCACTCATGCTCGCTCTCTCTCTGTCTCTCTGTCTCTCTCTGAAAAATAAATAAACATTTAAAAAAAAGTGAGAGAAACTTTATGGTAGGAGTTAGGTTTAATTTATCTTGTATATATCTATGGATATAAAACACCCGTGTTTTTTTGTTTTTTTTTTAAGGAGTGAGCTTGGATATAAACTTACAGAAGTAAAACCATAATGCAGGGATTTCTTCACTTCGAAGTTATGAAAAAAACAAACAAAAAAACAAAGCACACACTGGTTGTGCCTACGTTTCATAGTGAAGTCTTATTATTTTCTATCCATACTTATATGTTATTGCTAGCAGGAGATATGCAATTTGTTTTGAACACATTTTTGAATCTCATTCACTAAAAGCAAACTAGTTGGTGAGATTTCTTTTTTTTTTTTTAACTTTGCTCCATAATATTCTATTGTCAAATTGTTTTCCATACAACACCCAGTGCTCTTCCCCTCAAGTGCCTTGGTGAGATTTCTTAAACTGTATGAATAAAGGATGAATTTCTGATGAATGCTTCATTTCTTCTTTCTATCTGACTTGAACTTGTTTTGTTCTTTTCTATGATATCCTCTTCCAGTTTTAGGACCTTTGTTATTAATTGCAGGATGTTCTCAGGGTTTGCTTATATAGTTGCTTCCAATGAAGTTCACTTTTAAGTTGATGTTCCTGCTATTAGCTATGTTAATTGCTCATGGTCTCATTTGATTATAAGTAAATTTGAATGTATGTTACTAAGGCATTGGTCCCTTCTCCTTTATGCTAATTCTCAGATCAAGGAATCTTAGTATTTGTCTCTCCACTGGACCTAGTAATTGGTTGCCCCCTGCTACACGGGATGGAGGCCACTCTCAACCTGAATATCCTCTTTATTTTCAACAATAAAAGATACCTGATTATCTGTCAAGGACAACTGGGTACCTATATTGCTTCATAGACCATAGGTTTCACTGATTTTCAGCTTCATTTCCTTCTCATCCTTGTCCTACTTGTTAGATCTCATTTTTCCTGCCCCCCAAGTTACTGAGAAAAATAACTTTCCTTATTGCCAACATCCTAGCTATGTCTGAGTATCCAATTTACTCCCTATAATTTTTGTCTAATCTTTGATTTTACATAAGGAAATACTTGGGAGAAATTTGTGTGTTCCCAGTGGAGGAGTATCTTTGAGTCTTTTTTTTTTTTTTTTCACCTGCTCATTACACAATGCACTGGGATTTGTGTCTGCCTCTTCAATAGATTTTGGGAATTAAATGAATCTCTTTTCCCCAACTGCACTCACCCTTATAACCTTGGTCCCTGTATGCATTATGAATTCTCAATGTATTGTTTCAATATATAGGCTATTAAGTATTAAAATGTAACAAAGAAAAGTTAAGTTTTCTTTGCTGAGGTAATAAGACAAAGCAATAAAGGAGTCCCAGGGATTTTCTCTCATACCAGCAAAGTGCTTTAAAAGCAATTTCACCAGCAGCATGTATGCATTTTTCCAAACACCCACCAAACTTATTCAATATATTACTAAATAAAACTACAGGAACATTTTGTTTCAAAAGAGTTAATTTTAGCACGTAAATTCTCTCTCCACTCCACAATATTCGAAGAGGAAGGAAAACTGACAAATGGTGCTATATATAGTCAAGCATATTTCACACTATGTGGTTGTGGGGTCAATAGCATATACAACATGTTAGAAATGTAAATTCTTAGACCCACCCCCAAACTTCCTAAATCAGAAACTCTTCAGGGTGGAGTCCAGAAATTTGTGTTTTGACAAGTTGTGTTGGCCGTGAAATGTGGAACTCGGATCTCCTCAGATCTCCTACTGAAGGGAGCGAGATTAACTAATGGCTGTCAGCATCTCTTTTGGAACTGCCCCCATCTTTGCACAAAGGCAGCTCTGAGCCAATGACTGGATGGAGTAGGTGTACTAAAGGACGTATGTTTGCAAGATGCTGGCCTCCTTTACCATGTAACTTTGGCCATTGCGCCATTCTTGACAGAGCATTCTTAGAACTGTGCGGTAGTCTGAGACTTGTCTCATGTAATATTTTTTCCTCTTTCCCTCACTGGGGTCACACTCACCTTCTGGTATGAATGCTTTCTCTATCTTTTCTGATTCTCTCCCCTTCCTTCTTTTCATGCATTTTCTCAGATTCCTCTCTTATGCTTCTAATTTCACTTTAGTTAGCATTAGCATTTTGGAGCACCCTCACTAACCCAAGTTGTGCCAGAAATGACTCAAGAAAACAGGAAATACAGATGGGGTTTTGGAAGGAACTAAATCAACACTCACTCTCTTTAGGTTTTCTTATGTACACTGAAGTTTGAGAACTAGAGCGTTAGACCTTTTCTATTTCCATTACAGTTATCAAAAATAAGTGCATCACAGCCCTCATCTTGAGGGGATTACCAAGTATTTTGTACTTGAGGGTAGGTCCTTAGAGGATAACTGAATTCCAGGTGAAATTGACAAAAGTAATATTAACAGTAGCTGGTAAAGCAAACTGAAAAGGAAAGAGATCCAAATATACTATCTAAGAGTCCAACTCATGCTGCCACAGAATCCTATAAAGAGAATGAATCAAAATAGAAAAGAGCTTAAGAAAATGTAGGTTCTATGGAATAATGAAAACAAAAATGAGTTCTTCTTTCAGAATTTTAACTGGATCATATCCAACTATACTTCTATATGATCCTCTAAAACCCCGTTATTCTGATTTCATGTTTATTACATTACTCAAGGTATTGCATTCATAGTAAACAAAGTGCCAGCCATGATTATGTGACATTGTTAATGGGAAAGATTATTTTGAAAAGCTCTCAAATGCCCATTGACACCATGTGAAATTTTGGATTTTTACGTTTTTTCACTTTATAAATCTTGCAAGATTAATGTTAAGAGACCTTATGGAAGATATCCAGAGAGAGAGCAATTTCTGACTTGTAAAATAAGTCAGCCGAGAGAGGGTAAACGAAGACTCAGACAGTGTTTTCTCATGTTTACAATTGTTGTCTGCTGATATCACTTGTTAGAGAGGGGTAATATGTATTGTTAGACACAATTTCATATTGATTTTCTTCAATTACTTAAAACTTTGCTTTCATTCCTGTGGTGAAGGCGGTGTGATGTGCTGTGTGCTGGCAACTTGCATCTTCTGTAGTCATGAGAACCTGAAGAATGCACTCTGGTATCCAGGTTATTTTCTCAACTAGAATAGATTTCATCATCTTGGTATACTCATACTTTTTTTGTTTGTTTTGCATATTTGCATTTACTTTTTTTTAAGTTAAAGTGGATTCTTTGTGCAGTGGTATCATTGAATAACTCATTTAACAAACTGCTTTTTTAAGTTAGGCTTACCACATTAATCATAATTAATGAAATGGTTTGTATTTCATTCTCTTTGATATTTAACTTGAATTTGTCATAGAAATTCTCTTCTGTATGTCAGCTCTGATTTTCCTAGATGAAACCTGCAACATCTTATGTCTGAACTATTTGATTAGTAGTTCAGTTTCCAAAAGCAATAAAACAAAATTAAGAGTTTAAATTCTGTTGATGGTTGTGATGGTATCATGGGTATTTGCCCATGTCCAATTTCAATATTAAACACATCAAATATGTTCAGTTCTTTGCATATCAATTATACCTTGGTAAAGTTTTTAAAGAAAAGAAAGAGTTTAAGACTCTGATGTTATGTTTACTTCCTGTCACTTAACTGTAAAAGATACTAGACTTTTGAGATTAGTTTTCCTCATCCATATAATAGATGAAAAACATAATGCTAGTATATACACCAAAGGCCCTTTTATTTTAATATTAATCCTGCCAAAACTTTGTGGGTTAATAAAAATTCATATAAGTGGGAAATAAAATTTTAAATGCACATGTGTGCGTACATTAGAAGATAAATGTTTGTGCAGGTGCCAGTGAACAGTGCTTGCCTGTACCTTGGTTTGGTTTGATGTTCTGTAGGATGTCACGTTAAAATGAGCCATCACATAATATATTCTCTGAGGGAAACTGAGTCTTTGTAAACAGATGTGAAGGAGACATTTTTCTAGATTATTGACTTTCTCCCAGTCTTTTATACTTCCCTCTTCTATGCTTACTTAACAAATATTTAAGTGCCTCTTATTTATTGAGTCTATGTAAAGCATTCCAGATTTTCATATGGAAAAATAAAAGCCCTTTTTTATACTTTAAAAAGTTTGTCTCAATTATAAATTTATATATAATTATAAATTTTATAGAATATGTGGGTCTTGAATGTACAGCTTGACATAATTTTAAATATGTATATGCCTTTGTAACTCTTCACCAACTCAAGATACAGAACATTTCCTTCCTGAAGTTTCTCTTAAGCCTCTTACTCCTTCCATTTAATATCTACACCCCTCCCCGTTTTATCACTATTCTGACTTCTCTCACCATAGATAAACATGTCCAGATCTGAACTTTTCGTAAATGGAATCATACAATAAATACTCATTTGTTATTTTTTTTACACAAAACATGTGGATAAATCACTAAAAATCTATTTCCTGCACTTAAGTATTATTTGTTTTTTTTAGTATTTAAGGTATTATAGTGACAATGGTAATCAATAATTTAGGTTTCTTACCAAATGAAAATGAAAGTTGATAAGCATACCTGATTTAGATGATTTGGATAATGAGCCTTGGCACTTTTTGAGTTGATGGTATTTAGATGAGATTTTGGAATTGAGTTAATTGTGGGTTGGGAGAAATATATTTTGCATGTGAGATGGATTTCAACTTTGAGAGGTAACAGAGGGTAGACTATAGTGAGCTAAATAGTTCCTGCCAAAATATTTTTCTACACAGAACCTTACAATGTGACCTTATTTGGAAGTAGGGTCTTTGAAGATGTAATCACGTTAAGATGAAGTCACACTAGGTTAGGGTAGGTCCTAAATACAGTATGACTAGTGATCCCATAAGAAGAGAAAAGACACTGATCTAGACACAGAGAAGGCCATGTGAAAACCTAGAGTAATGCCAAAGAATACCAAAGATTGCTCTGTAAGGATTTGTTCCTTGATCCTTTATAGGGAACATGGCCCCATGAACACCTGGATTTCAGACATCTGGCCTCCAACATTGTGAAAAAGTAATTTCTTTTTTAAACCATGAAGTTTGTGGTAATTTTCCATGACAGACGTGGAAACTAAAGCACAGGTTTTTGTTTTGGTGCTTAAATTTTGTTTATTTTATTCTTCATGATACTTTATGGCCCAATGTAATTTCAACACTCTCGACCAGGTTAGTGTCTTTATAAAACATCTGTTTACAGGATAACTTTTTCTAGCTTAAAAACATCCCATTGATCACAGGTTTCAAGTTCAAGTTTTATTCCAGAGCATAGCCTTTTAAAATCAGGAATAAACCTACCACATAATTCTCATTCCCAGGCACTTGCTTCCTCCTATTTTCACAAAAAACTCACCTTTCCCTCACACTTTCCCACCTGTCTCTCCTCTCTGCCTGTTCACATGTAGTCTGTCTGCCTGAATGCATGTTCCACTTTTCTCTACCAAGACTGCACCTTACCATCTATACCTTAAATGTTCTGGCTGCATTTTATATAGCTCCCCTTAGGCAAGCTCACTGTGAAGGCCTCTTCCCTGTTTTGAGTTCTTCATTTGAAAAATTGTTTCCCTCTCTCTTTTATTCCTCACACACAACCAGAATGTGACCCTCACTCTTAGCTCCCATTCCCTTGCTTTCCATGGATGTATTATTTAGCCTCTCCAAACTTCTCCTTGGCAATGGAAACATCAAAGAAATACTTTCATATCAACAGTTATTCTACTAACCTCATTACAAGAAGACCACTTTCCTGGAGTCTTTTAGCATGAGTTTCACCTAGTTGTGTGGCTCATGATATTGCCTGTAGAGCTAATGAACTTGGATTTTCCTTCTTTCATGTTCCTGGGACTTTTCTCCTCCCTTCCTTCCTTCCTTCCTTCCTTCCTTCCTTCCTTTCAATATTTATTTACTTTTGAGAGAAACAGAGATAGAGCATGAGAAGCGGGGAGCAGAGAGAGAGCGAGACACAGAATCCAAAGTAGACTTCAGACTTTGAGCCATCAGGACAGATCCCAAAGCAGGGCTTGAACCCATGAACTGTGAGATCATGACCTGTGAGTTCATGACCCATGAACTGTGAGATTGGACTCTTAACCAACTGAGCCACCTAGGTGCCCCATTCCTGGGACTTTCTTTTTGGCTTTCCCTAGTTTAGATTCCCTGTTTCCCGTACCTTCATATTTTTGATTATTTGGTCATCATCCTCCCAGGAGCTTATGAAGTTCTAGGAAATGAGCTAGCATTTTCTTATTTAATAACACAGTGCAATCTTATATGGTAAATTGCATTATTATCAATATTTACCTTGGCCAAGGCCACAGAACTAGAAAGTTTGGACTTAACCCCAGATCACTTTAATGCAATTTATTGTTCTTAATCAGTGTATTATAATGGTATTAACAGCAACAGAAACTCTCTAGAGAAGTTCTTGTTTGTTTTCTTATTTTTTTTTAATTCATGTACTAATGGCAACTTAGTGATCTATGCCAAAAAGTAGGTCAAATAAAAAGAACTGGCTTTGATTTAAAGACACCAATGAATCCAGTTTCTGTTCTCTAAAAGAACTATTATAAGACACCTATAAGAATATATAAATAAATGAGCAGGATGTAATATTTTATAGCAGTTTTTTAAAGTATTATTTTTTTAGGGAGAGAGAGGGAGAGAACATGAATGGGAGAGAGAATCCCATGTAGGCTCTGCACTGCCAGCTCAGAGCCCAACATTGGGCTGCATCTGATGAACAGTGAGATCATGACCTGAGTCAAAATCAATAGGTGGATGCTTAACCAAATTAGCCACTTAGGTGTCCCTATAGGAGTTTCAATTATAAAAATAAATAGGAGACATTTTGTAGGATTTGCTAAAAAAGATTCTGAGTTTGTATTTTTATATGAAATAAATAGTATTAATATTTAAGTTACTGAAAATCCCATTTCTAAGCATTAGATTCTTTCAAATTTTGAGTAATGAGTAAATTGTATTTGAATGTATTTATTCACTGTTAATATTAAATCTTAAACATTGTGCTTACAAGGAAGTATTAAATATTTTCACCAATACAAAATTACTTTTGTTTTAAATTGGAGAACTGAAATTTATTCAGACTGAGTGGTAGATATAAAAAATAATATATAAAAATGGTTTGCTAAATAATGCTAGGTCTAGTATAGTGGACCGTATAAGTTGCATATTTATTGGATAATTCGGGAAAATAAAAATGTTAACCTATATAAAAGTCCCACAGAGAGTAGAAATCATGCATTTCTTTATTCTTCACATTCCATTTCTGTTCCTATAGACTGGGGAGATACAGAGGACCGCATGGACTTGCTATCTCAGGAATTCAGCTGCATTTCAATTTTAGCAGCATATCCATCAGCTTAGGAGACTTTACAAGTCTGTTAGCATAGGCTTCTTCACTTGCCAAATAAGGGATAATGCGGCTACCTTTGTCAAGTAAGATTGATTTGGACTGCAAAAAACAAAGAGCCTAATTAATAGAGCTTAAGCAATACAGAAATTAATCTTTTTTGGAGTGTCTGGTTGGCTCAGTCAATTAAGCCTCCAACTCTTATTTTGGCTCAGATCATGATCTCACACTTCCCTTAAAAACTTTGGCATGTATCCTATTGACCAGAATTCAGGCTTGTGGCCACAAGAATGCCAACTCGGAGGATGGATTATCTGAGTTTATGACCTGGGTTTGTCATTTACTTGCTGTTTAATCTTGAGGAAAAATACAAAACTTCTCACATCTTTATTTCCTCATGTGTAAGATAGGGATGAAATTAGCACCTATCTTAGAAGTAGTTCTGAAGACTTCATGAGCTACAGCATGTAAATTACATACCACAATTAAATAATACCAATAAGGGTGCCTGAGTAGCTCAGTTGGTTGAACATAGAGTTTGGCCTAGATCATGATCTCGCCATTCAAACCCTGCGTCAGCCTCTGTGCTGACAGCTCAGAGCCTGGAGCCTGTTTCAAATTCTGTGTCTCCCTCTCTCCCTGCCCCTCCCCCACTCATGCTCTGTCTCTGTCTATGTCTCTCTCACAAAAATACATATAAGCATTAAAAAAATAAAAATAATAATACCAGTACATGTTAGATCTTAATAGTTCATCTTAAAAGTCCTCTTTGTATTTACCAACCTGTAATGATCTGTTAATGAATGTAATTAACACAGTACAGATTTATTTTTTTCTTCCAAAGAACACCAAATGAGTATAACACTATACCCTCATATTATAATTTGCTAAAAATAGATGAAAATATCTTGGGTTCCCCTTTAAACCACAGACTGGATTTTGGAAGTCACAAAAGTAGAACAGATTCCTGACAAGGTCCACAAAAGAATTGTTTCTACTTTCTTTTTAATTATAAAATGTATTTTTAATTCTGGAATTTCATATTCTTAGTAACTTACAAAATAATAAAATATAATCTAGATATTTTTAACATGGCTCATAAAGGAGAATTGGGCATTATGTTTGCATTTATGATGACTTTCATACCAAGAAGTATCATAATTGGTGATGATTTTACAGCAGCTAAAATATATAGCACACTAGTATACGCATATCCACTTTAAAAATAGAAAGAAATCATCTTGTTCTATACCACTCAAACGAATTATAGGCATTGTGATATTGAGCATGTGTTGTGACTTCTATATACCTTAGTTTCCTCCAAAATAAAGATAATAATATTATCTACCACATGCATTTATAAAGCAAATGGAATGAGTTAATAAAAGTAAAGTATATAAAAAGATGCAGATATTATGCTTATATTTACCAACTTACCTCATTCCATCAACTGTAACATTAGTTGTAACAATACAGACTTTTTTAAGTTACTTACTAAATCATATTGGAGAGTTTCTTATTTCTCAAGGATAACTTTATAAGAAAAAATAGATTTAGAATGTTAGCAAGATTCTCATTAAAACTAATATTTAAGGATGACTTTCTTGGAGATTTTTAAGTATGAGATAATACTTTCTAAAACATAGTTATTAGAAATAGCATTCTCTATTTTGTGTTCAAGTTCTAATAGAAAAATATTATGTGTATAACAGGATGAGAGACTGTGTTTTTTATATATTAAAGTGTGACAAGCTTATTTATCATACCAAATTATCAACATGAAGTTTATTTATTGCCTGATAGCTATGTTAGTATTAGGAATTAGGAAATTACATTGCAGAAAAATACATTCCAAAAAGATATGTCTAAGTCCTAACTCCTGATTTCTAGGAATATAATATTCAAAAACAGGGTCTTTGCAGATGTATTTGAGGATCTTGAGATGGAGTGATTCTGGATTTAGGGAGGGCTATACCTCCAATGACCGAAATCCTAATACAAGAAAGAAGAGCAATATTTGAAACAGAGACACAGTGTAGGAAGTGACGCGAAGATGGAGGTAGAGATTGAAAGGATGCATCCACAAGCGAAGGAAGGCCAAGAATAATGGGACCACCAGCAGTTAGGAAAGAGGTGTAGAATTACTATCTTTCAGAGACTTCCAGTGGAACCAACACTGCTAACTCTTTGATTTTAGACTTTTGGTCTTTGGCACCATGGTAGAATATATTTCTTTTTGAATTTTAAGCCAGCAAGTTTATGGTAATTGCAGCCCTATTAAACTAATGTGTATATCTAATATATTTTTGATATTCATGTAGCACTGTGATTATAATTTAAATCAACACTGAATGTTTAAAAAATGTGTTTTGGCCTTTAAATGGAGGCCATCTTTTAGTTTGAAAATTACTGGTATAATTGGCAATTACTGCTAGAGAATGAAATGAGGCACCATAGTGTCTGAACGAGTGGAAGATGGCTGGGAAGAAACTGGAAAATATCTAAACTCTCATTTTATAGATTAAGTCTGCATTTGGACTTGGACTGTGGTTAGTTTTCACTTTAATTACCTTTCCTTAATCTGTTATGCCTCCTGGTTAATAGCTCCAATGAGAAATAGCTTTATGAGACAAAGTTGTATGTGGTTTATAACTAAATGATATCTCCCAAGAGATGTAAGTATCAGTTAAAACCACACTTTAATGATTACAAAAATCATTTTTTTCAAAGCTCTTGTAATAAACAAAAGCTGCATTTAAAAAGAGACAAACCACAACAGTTTTGGTTCGGTCCCTTGAGAGGTCGCCAAGATACAGTATAAAAAGATCTCAGAGTCTTACTTTTAGCCCAGTGAAACTTAGGAGTTTTGTAATGATAGTTTTCTCTTTCAAGGTCTTTGTGCACACATGTTTCTGCAAGAAAAAGATATAAGCAGAAGTATTTTACAAGAGTTGTGCCTTTCAATATCTGATTACTCTTTTACTCCATGGGGTACTTCACTAACATTTTCATTTTTGTCTTTATTTTCTGTCTTAGTAATTGATCCGCAAGGTAGCTGCTTTTGAAAGTGGTGCATTCAGCCAGCTTCCGCCTGGTGGATAGGAGTTGCTAGGCAACCTCACCTGTAAGAGCAAGGTTACTGTGTCTTCTCCCTCAGAGAGTCTTGTTTGGGGAGAATCTGAGGCAAAGATTACTTCTACCTCTTTTGTCTTTAGGCCTCCAAAAACAGAGATTTAGAAAGCATACTTGAGTGCATAAAAAGCATAACAATGTTTTATCTTTAGGCATTAGGTGGTATTATTAAAAGACTTTTTTGAAAAATTCTAAATATCAGATCAAAGTTTTATTAAGATCTTAAAATATGAGTGGAAAGCATGACACATTTAATTCTTCTGTTAGTAAGTTTTTCTGGCTGATCTATTTCTTGAAACCAGAATTTCATAATTATTCATTTGAGTGTTATTACATTTAAATAACATTGTAGTTATGATTATTTTCTTTGCCACAAGTCATTTTTTAAATAAAATCTTCAATCCTGGAGAAGTGGCACAAAATGAATATTGAGAAATATACAGAGCTGTTGTAGGTTTAGATGATTCAGTTTTATGGCCATGTCCATTAGATAAGTATTGATTATGATCCAGTTACAGAGAAGAGAGGAAGACTAAAATATTGCCATTTTTATGTTCAGGTCATAGAGGTAGCAAATTTTTATCCCTGACCTGTTGCCAACTCTCTATCTGAAGAGCTTGAAATAAGAGATGATTTCTCAGGGGGGAGACAAGGGTGTGATTTTCTGCGATGGTGCATTTTTTATTACTCTAATGCCAATCATCTCAGGACAAGAGGAGAGAGTTGGTTGGCTCAGAAATAAAAAGCAGTTTGTTAAATGTGTTCTCTGTTAGAGCAATTTTGTTCATTAGTATGTTTTCTACCTAGAAGCCAACGAACTTATGAATAAACATTCATGATAGTAGGAAAAGACCAGAAATGGTACAGACATGATTACTCCAGGGCTTTCCCCTGAAGAATTTGGGCAGAAAGTACAAACAAAGTTTGTCCATTTATATAATATGCACTTTTTATTGTCCTCACACTCATTTTTATTCTTAGTTAAAGGACACTTCTGTATATTTTTATTGAGTAAGTGTTTGTGAGTAGCTCTGAAATGTAGGTCATTTGTTTATAATGCAGAAGTGATATGGTGACTTTGGAGAAAAAATTCCATGGCAAAATATAACACTAACTAGATAATTAGGAAAAAATACCTAAATTGCCTTTTTTTAACCTAAAATGTACAGCATTTGGTAGATGGGACCTAATCAGTGAATTAACTAAGGTAGAGGGGAGGAGCGTGGAGCATGGAGATTACTCAGGTGATGCCAGCCTTTCTTTCCAGTCTTACAGTCCATCATCTGCTTAAGTAACCTCCTGAAAAGCATCAATGATACATGTGAAAATCATGATTTAAAAAAGTGAAATAAATTAGACCGTACTTGTTTTGGAACTTGTTTTGCTGCGTAAGAACTACCCTATTTTCATTCACACTAGCAGGCAACTTAATTAGCTCAATTTGTCATTTCAAAGAATTCTTTAAAGGTAAGACATGAATTCAAATTAGTAGATCAGGAATTTCTATTGAAACTATTGTGAAGCATGCATACAAATATGTTCATATATATAATGAATAAAGGTATTACTAAACAGAGTACATAACAAACCTCTTAATATAACTCTTGGATTTCGTATTGTAGAGAAATAAAGCTAGGCTCCGTCAAAGAGTTAGTTACGTGTGAGACTGAGGACTGCTGTGGTTGATAGCACCTGTTACCAGGGAAAGAGTTGTCCTCAGGGTTGGAAATCATTCTCCTAAACACGGAGAAAGGTATGCGACACTCAGTGGGGAAAGGAAGCATATGTAGCAAAGCACACAAGAAATTTGGTTAGAAAACTATGGTTCTACACTTTTGCTCTTACCTCTTTGTTATCTTTCCTATAGGTACTAATTGAAGTCCCCAGAAAAGCCCTCATTTCTGTGCAACCTGAACGATCCAAACAAATGCCAAGCATCGACAGGACTTTCTTTGATCCCAAAGTGTTCTTTAAATTTGTTAAAGTCCCTAGTTTTTAAATTAAATGCAAGATGAAGCAGCATTCTGTAATTCAAAAGTGCAAATTTAGTTTCATGTTAAGCATATCATAGACTTTTGTGATAAAGCGTGAAAAGACTTAGAGGGTCATTTCTGCATGGAGGGCTGTGCTCCTAAATGCCTGGTCCGCATTGACAGAACCCAGTTAGGGAGGCTTTTCAGCAGTGCTGGCAATCCTGTAGAGTTGTAGGAATAGGGATACAGAGAAATACGTATGTTTGTTAAATATTTAGGTGAAGAAAATATTCAGAGATTGGCGATACATTGGAGGGCAGTGGATGGAAAGGGAGTTGTTAAGGATGCCTCTAAGGTCTCTGAGTTAGGTATCTTTGACTTTTTAGCCAGGAATTTCTTGTAAACACACATGTATCTGATATTAGTCCTGTTTTCTTAATTTGTTTTTCCTACTTATCATGCTTTTCTCTTCCTTTTTGTCTTGCTCTCTACCATTTCTTTTCTTTAATTGATTATTTTTTTGAGAGAGAGAGCGCGCGCGCGAGAGCGAGCAGGGGAGGGGGAGACAGAGAGGGAGGGAAAGAGCATCATCCCAAGTAGGCTCCACACCCAGCACCGAGCTGGACGCAGGGCTCAGTCTCAGGATTGTGAGATCCTGATCTGAGCAGAAATCAAGAGTCAGGTGCTTTACAGACTGAGCCACCCAGGCACAAGTGTTCTCTACCATTTCTAATTTAATTATAGTTGTTCCTTTGTTTTCACATTTATACTTCTGTTCCTATTTTCATTTTATGAGGGATTAACTTTTTATTTTTAAGAATCCTATGTTTTAAAGTTTTTATTTTGTCATTTATATTCCTGGAAAAGGCAAACTTTTTAACATTTTACCTGCTTATCTCCTGTACTTACATTACAAAATTTTATAATCTAGAGATCTTTTTGTCCCCTGCCCCACTGATTTAAATTTTAAGAGGATGTTTTGTTTCAAAATGTTTTCTTAAAATTCAATGAATCTTTTTAAAGAGGTTATTAAAAGTAGTTTACTCTAGGGGTGCCCGTGTGGGTCCACTAGTTAAGTATCCAACTCTTGGTTTTGGCTTAGGTCATGATCTCACGGTTTCTTGGGTTCGAGACCCACATAAGGCTCTATGTTGACAGTGTGCTGCCTACTTGGGATTCTCTCTCTCCCTCTTTCTGCCCTTCCCCCATTCACTCTCTCTGTCTCTCTCAAAATAAGTAAATTAATTAAAAAATAGTTTAGGGGTGCCTGAGTGGCTCAGTCAGTTAAGTGTCCAACTTTGGCTCAGGTCATGATCTCATGGTTCATGGGGTCAAGCCCCACGTCGGGCTCTGTTTTGATAGCTCAGAGCATGGAGCCTGCTTCAGATTCTGTGTCTCCCTCTCTCTCTTACCCTCCCCTCTTTTGGTCTCTCTCTGTCTCTAAAATAAATAAATGTTAAAAAATTAGTTTACCCTAATTTTATGTTTTTATCTATGTTATCCACAATTATTTTATGGATATCCAGTTGTTCATTCCAGTCCTTGTTTTGTAGAGGGTTGGGGAAAGGAGTCTTTATTCTGATTTAATTAAAATCATTCTTTGGATATTCCTTCCTCCCCCAACTAGAAATGGCAGGATTCTATAGGGCAGAATGTTTGACATGTGCATGATAGTTAAATGTGAGAAGCCTAACAACTGGTAAATATTAGACACACAAAACTTCACTGAATAAAGGAATGAAAAAGAGGGCTGTTTATTTCTTATATATTAAAAGAAAAACTGATGTTCACAATATTTTGCTTTCAGATCTATGTGTTTTATTTATTTCTTTTTTGCCATTTTTATTACAATAAATAATAGAAGATGGATTCATGTAGTATTGGAAATACATGATTTTGGTGGCTCAGTCAGTTGGGCTTCCACTCCTTGATTTCTGCTTAGGTCATGATCTCATGGTCATGGGATCTAACCCTGGGCCATCAGCACAGAGCCTTCTAGGGATTCTCTCTCTCTCTCTGCTTCTACCCTGCTCTCACACATGTGTACACTTTCTCTCTGTTAAAATAAATAAACATTTAGTAAAAAAAGATACTGATACTTGCCCAATTATCTTTTAGATTAAAAAATAATTTTATATTTAGAATATATCTAAATATGTCCAGAAATATTTCTTTTTAAAATAAGTACAAGCATAGATTGGTAAACTTCTTTATTTAAAAAAAATATCTTCCTTTATATTAGGAAAATTCTTTTTTCTTTTAATAGTGTTTATTTGTTTTTGAGAGATAGAGGCAGAGATAGAGCAAAACACAGAATCAAAAGCAGACTCCAGGCTCTGAGCTGTTAGGACAGAGCCCAATGCGAGGCTCAAAACTCACAAACCATAAGATCATGACTTGAGCCGAAGTTGGATGCTCCACCAACTGAGCCACACAGGCACGCCAGGAAAATGATCTTCTAATATTTCTTTGGGTATCTGTTTCAGACAGATGTAGGACTTCTTTCTATCATCATAGAATTAAAATATCTGAGGTGAAGCCAAGGAAACTTTTTTTCCCCCTAACTAACCATAGTTGTTTCTGATATTTTATGATGTATGATGTTTATTGATGTTATGATTGTAGAGCATGTTGAAATAAATAAAGCATGATACCTAGAGTAAAATAATACAGGGTGGGATGAATTATTAGCATAACAATAATTGGGAATGAACCAATTAGAGAAGAGTTGTAAGGCATCACAAAATTATGAGATATTGATGAATATTGAGCTATTTCAAGTTTTGGTTCCAAATTTGCACAATGCTTTCCACTTTGAAATTCCATTCTAATAACTTACTTTGAAATCTAATAACTTTGAAATCTCAGAAAGCAGGTTGAACAGGGAAATCTCATATACCTATATTTGCATGTAAATATAGTTATATGTATAAATATCCTCCAGATGGACACACACATACACACACACACACACACACACACACACACATATATACATACACATACACACACAAAGAAGCTATTTACTTTATCTCTCTCCCTCTCTATCATTGTCTATTATATATCTACCTATCTGATTATTCATATTCAGAAAAATTTTAGTATGTTGGCAAAGGGATTTACTCTTCATATTATAATTAGCCTGCCATTCACAGAGACTAACTTCTGATCTCCCTGAGTCTACTCAGCCACCAAAGGTGATAATGGTCATTATCTATAGTTCCTCAAAAAAAAAAATAGAGTGGAGATTAAATTAATTGTAAGTGGCCTATTTGTTTTTCATAAGTTTAGCTATGGAAGAAACAAATTTATAGTGTATCTTATATTTATCTTTTCTTTTAAGTCATAACTATACAAATGAATTTTTTTTAAATAGGAGCCAAAGATTTCATCTTGAACATAGATACATTATTTGATTGCACTACCCTAGATCTAAATTTCAAAAATTTAATTTTGAAAAGCCATTAGATTTTCATAAAGAGATTTACTCAATCTTGGTAAAATTCTCCCAGGGAAATGGATGGATTTTTAAAATGTGACATCTGAAATTTTTCCCATTTTCGCTTTTTAGATTTGTTAATAATATTGTAATATAACACAATCTTTAGTGAATTCCCTGTTAAAATACAAGGGAATTGATTTTTTATACATTTAATTTTTTTATAAATGTTTCTACTGAGATGTGGAATTCTTAAAACTCTCTTTTCTTTTATAATGTGTTTTTAAATACATGCCTGATGTTATTCTCCTAGCATCAGGAAGGCAATAAACTTTGAGTTTGCTTTTTACATGTAAAGAACTATTTTGTATTATAGGATATCTGTGCTGAGAGTGATCCCAATGATAATCTAACTTCTTCACTTCATTATATTATTTGTCAATGAAAAAAATACACGTAAATTATTCAGAAGATGACAGGCATTATGAGGACAAAGAATAAGCCCCTAAAATCCTACAGAATTGGGCAGAAAAGCCATGAAGAACATAAAACCAAATGCTGTGAAATGAATCTTTAGAACATCGGTGCAGCTCTAGTATTTATACTTTCTACTGCCTTTCAAATGTCATGCACATTTATGTATAACTGATTAAACAAGAAATGCAGTATGGCTGTAGAAGAAAACCAAAGCCATCTGAAACCATGAAATTATCCTGACACTTAGAATTATTCATCTACAAAAATAAAATGAATTCATTAACATATCTAATGTCAAGCTTCTTTAGACTTTGAAGTTGGAAAGACGTGGATACTTAATAGTTAAATATAAGAATCTGCTAGTGTCTGAAGAAATACTATTTATTTTGTGTAATTTAATGGATTTCATTTAACTAAAGGCATACATGATGATACATAAGGAAGCATAATGAAAATGTTCCAATTTGTTTTTATCTGAAGTGTATCAAGCCTTTCTACTAACTAATACTTAGTTTGACACTGGCCGCCTCATTCCTCAGGTCTAGATTTATTGTCCGTCATCTCTCCACAACGCATACTTTACCTACTTTTGCCCCCCTTCATCTGAGTTAAGAAAAAGAAAGCATTTAATGAATTTGTTTGTGGGAACAGGTTTTACCTTACCCAGTGTATATTGTTGCAGTGGGCGTGCTTCTGACTCTCATCTCTCTCTCAGAAAAACACTGATAAAAATGTGTTTCTTTTCTCTTCCCTCCTTTCTCAAACATGTTTTAGACCTCGGATGCAATTTTGATCCTTGTCACAATACAGGCCATGGAGAGTTTGAGTAAAATGATTGATCTGAAAGTAGGGTCTCATCTGTTAGCTTCTCACATGGGATGTTAATCTTCAAAGAAATTCGTAGGGATGGATGTATAACTATCCTGAGATATGACAGAGTGTTCAAACATGGAATGAAGTAATTCATCTAAAAGAAGCAGCTGGGTATCAGGGATATTTATGAACGTTTGGTGTAATAAATGTTCAATACCTACAGTACAATTCACAGAAATATATGTCAAGGTACCTAACTTGAAAATATAGCTTAGAAAAAGTTCACCTAAAATTATTCATCCTATGCTTTCAAAACACTAATTAGGGTTATTTAGGATATCATTTATATTCATTAAACCCTAGTATAAAATACTATTACTGATAAAAGTGCTCCTCTTGAAACATAATTATCTGGAGAGAGCTGTAAGATCCAATAGTGATGTTTATTCCTGTAGGATTTTGACTTTATTTTATTTTTTAACATTTTATTTCCATATCCAATCAGTTATCAAATTTTATTTCTTAAAATTGAGTGTTTCTTTAATTTTATACCACTGTTCAAGAGGAAGTCTATCATATTTAAATATCTACCTATACATTTTTTCTTGAAATATTAAGATCAATATGTTACTTGGCATATTTAGTACACATAAAAATATTAGGAAAAATGCCTTATTATAACATATATTACTCAGATTTACTTGTATGGTTACAACTGTAAATTTTTTAAAATACACAAAAATTTTGCAAAGAAAATAAAGACTTAAAGAAAACACTGATAGCATGTGAATTGGACCTATTACTCCATTTCCCTTCAAGAGAAAGCCAATATTTGAATTTTTTGGCTCTTGGAGTAGTATGTGCTTTTAGCATTCTTTCTTATTTCTATCTATTGTGTCTGACTTTTCCCCATTCTTGCAGGGGCAAGTCCACTATTTGAAAATGGCAATGTATTTTGAAGAAAGAAGTACAACTCCTCACAATCCCCCAAGGTCTGCTGGATTTCATGTCCAGCATATTCTTAGGGATTTCCTGAAACGATTGTGTACTTGTGCTGTAAGGTACACAGCACTGCCCTCCAAAAAAATTATAGGCAGGTGGAGGGTGGGGCTCCTTCCGCTTTGTTGAGGAACCATTAACCATCTTTCTACCACTCATCTTGGTTCCCACACCACAGTGCTGCTGAATAAAAAGGAAATTGGCTTCAAAAATGGTGCCTGCTAGTTCAAGCATCAGTCTTGGTGATAATTATTTTGGTATTCATATTTGGAATCACTGTTGTTTTCTTTACTCATGACATATCAATAATATGTCAGCTCACTCCTAGTAAGTAATCTCATGAATCTGTCTCATTTGTATCTCCCCCAAGGTTGCTTAGATTGAAAATGGCATATTCCTTTGACATATTTCCAAGGCCCATGTCCTTCCCCACACACTCCTTAGTGTGGCTGCTAATCCTTCTGAGTCCTTCAGATTCTTCTCCAGGGACCCAAAGTGGTTTTCTGGTACTTTTTTTTTTCATATTTATTTATTTTTGAGAGAGAGAGGCAGAGAGTGTGGGCAGGGGAGGAGCAGAGAGAGAGAGGGAGGTACAGAATTTGAGGCAGGCTCCGGGCTTCTGAGCTGTCAGCACAGAGCTCGATGCAGGGCTCGAACCCACGAACTGTGAGATCATGACCTGAGCCAAAATCGGTCACTTAACTGACTGAGCCACCCAGGCACCCCTGGTACTTTATCTAATTTATATCCTAAGCAGGATCATCCTAAATATACTTAAAGTTAGTGAAAAGCCACCTATTCATTTTGACCTAATGTGATAATGGACAAATAGAAATACTAACTTGTTCATTATTTGATTTGATTTATATACAACAGGATTTATTTATAAACAGAAACAGTAATGTATTTATTTTGTCTGGTCACAGAAAGTTCTCTAAACTATCAAAGTTACTTACTCAAAGGAAGTACCTCTGGTAGATGAATTTTCAGTTTCCTTATAATCTTGAAGTCTTAATAATCAGAAGATGGTTTGGAAAGTGAACATAACCAAGATTGACCCAAATTATTACCACTCTTAAAGTTCACAACTTTGACATCAATTTTGCATTACTGATACTCTAATTTATAGTAATTAGGAGCTATTTACAGATGAAATGGAACATCATCCTGTTATTATTATAATTTATTATATTCACTTCTCTTTTTCAATTCTTACTCTTATTTCATGCATTTCCTGTTTTCTGCAGAGGACCATCCTGTCCCTCAGTTCATCATTGTTTTTTTCTATCTACTATTAAACCTTGGGGTAATTTTCATATTTACATCAGAGGATGAAAAGAAGTATAATAAATAAATTATGTAGAATATGGATTTTTAAATTTTATGGGCTCAGGAATACTAAGCAAGCCCTTTACTTCATATGGTTCTAAAAATTAAATCAAGATTGATTTAGAATCCTTCCTTCAGGAAAGCATTTTATTGGGAGCACATTCATATCATGAGGTGAGTTCAAAGTATTGTCTACCCAATTGACTGTGTCAGGAAAAGAAAAGGTGTGAATATTTTCCCATGATTTTTCCTTTTCATCTTCCTTGAGCCTGGAAATATAAAGCATGAATGATAAACAGAAGAATACAATTTAAAGAAAATATATATGGTATGATTTATTTCTCTTCACATTTCCAAGTAAAGTTTTCATTGGTGAAGCTCTAACTCATAAATTATGTCAAGATAAACTTTGTGAAGTGTTCTCAACTCACTTATGTGTATTCTGTATGCATATTTTCTATTCATGAAGTGGAAATTATTTAAAACAACACAATGCTTGGAAGGCACTTTACATTCCAAATTTTTAATACCTTCAGGTCCTTGTATCCATTGCTAAAGAAAATATACTGCATAAAATACTAATATTTTAATACAATATTAATAATAATAAAATAATTAACAATAGAATATTAATAAGAAGCAAATATAGTTTAGCCATTGAGTATCACACTATCTAGGTTCATATCAGAGTTCCACCTGTCTGCCCCCAGCAGGTTATTCAATCTTTCAATCTTTGTTTCCTTATCTCTACCTTACTATTGTTTTATAAATAAAATAACTGATATAACCTCAAGTCATCAGAGGTGTGCCTGATTTAGATCGAGCGTGAGTCCACCACTTTGCACAAGTCCATGGGGCACAAGTTGAATTATTTGTCATAGGTGCCTGCTGGAACACAACATTGTTTGTGACCAGATCCTCTCAGCATTGTACTATACAACAGTCTTGTACGGCATGATGTCAATTAGCTGCTCTTACTGTGATTTATGCTGGGGCCACCTTATCTCTTGGGGTGACAGTCTCAGCTTATTTTTTTTCTTTCTGGAAAAATTATTAGTAACAATATTTTTCAGTATCAGAATCTATTTTTTCAAGCCTGTTAAGAAGATATTTATAAGCTTATGTGTTTAGCTTTCATGAAAAGGATTTTACTTTTACTTAAGTTCCAGTGTCTATGAATTCAGATTCCACTAAGTCTACATGACCTATGATACATCAGATTTCTGTAAATTAAGATATTGACTTTGCTCAGGGCAAACCCAAAATTTGTTTTGTTTTGTTTTCATTGGTACTCTTTATTTCTCCAAATGATTTTTTCATGATTTCTTTTACATTTTATGACACTCCATAGATATTTTGACATATAATCTCATCAGAATTAATCAAATTATTATACCATATATTTCTCATTCCAAAGCAATTAAAAAACACCCTACTCTACACTACTTTGGCATTTCCCAAAATTTTTGGTCATTACTTTCATGGAAAGTGATATTTGCAGAGGAGATTTAACTGAAATAGAAGAAATTTGGGGACATTTATAAGAAACCTGGTAATAAAATTTATCATAATTTTAATTACACAATTATAAAAATAGAGATTACAGAAGATATTAAACATTGATTTATAGAAAACTTCCAAATAAAATATTTTATTTTTTATTTTAGAGAGAGCATAAGCAAGGGAGAGAGACAGAGGGGACAGAGAAAGAGAGAGAGAGAGAGAGAGGGAGAGGGAATCTTAAGCCGGCTCCACACTCAGTGCAGGTCCACAGATCCCCACATGGGGCTCATTTCATGACCTTGGGATCATGACCTGAGCCAAAATCAACAGTTGGACACTCAACTGACTGAGCCACCTAGGCACCCCAAATCCATTTTTTAAAAGACACACTGGAGCTTCTGTCCGTAAAATTATATAATATTTTATACATAATTCTGATCTAGGTTCTTAAAATAATCTTTTCATTTTATTTTCAGTAGTCATCAGTGATAAATTTGGCATGAATAGATGGTACTAATTGATTATATATGTGTATATAATGAGTGGTGTGTGTGTGTGCGCATATGCAAGTGTATCACTCTTTATCAGGAAAATCTCTCAATATTAATCTGAATTCTGTTAATTATATTTTTAATTGCATGTCAGAGTATAATTTTTCGTAAAATCTAATCTTTTATTTAAAAAAATAAGTATGTTGAAACTTCTTGTGAAAATAGATTTCAAAATCAATTAGGCTTTTTGATATCAACAATTTAAAACTAATAATGATTGTTCCTAAAGTGATTGATCTAATAATATGGAATATTAAATATTTTTAAAAATTTAAGTCTAAATTCTCCAAAGTAAGATCCCCCTGTCTCTGATTCCATGTATTTTATTAGTCTCTATTCATGGTCTTGTCAATTTTGAATTAAGTTAATACATGTATTAAAAAATGTCACTCTGGTAACCTATTTTTAAGGGCAATGACTATCTTTTAACAAATCTTAAAAAATGGAAGTCATTCACAGATTTTTGATTACCTAATCTTTTAAAAAATGTTTTAATGTAAATTTGCTGAGATATGTTTGGTACATAAAATATGTGTGTACATATATGTAACTATATTTCAGTACATACTGAGATATAGTTGGTACATAAAAATCTACACCTAGATATATTATATGAAGAGTTTGGATGAATGGATGTACCTGTGAAACCACAACCACAATAAGGTAACGAATACATTCATCACCTTTGACAGTTTGCTCTGGCTCCTTCGTCATTGTTTCCTTGTAGTAACCACACTTAACACTAGGTCTACCCTCTTAACAATTATTTTAAGTGCATAGATATGACCTCTAGAACTTATTCTTCTTGTATAACTGAAACTTTATAGATTCATCCATGCTTTCCCATATGGCAAGATTTGCCTCTTTTTAAAGGCTAAATAAGATTCCATTGTATGTATATGCTGCTTGGAATATAACCAAAATACTGAAATTAGGACTTCAGAGGGATTGTGTATACTTCTATGTTCATTGCAGCATTATTCACAGTAGTAGAGTTATGGAAAAAACCTGTTTATCAGATAAATAGATAGAGCATGTGACCTTTAATAATATCCTTCCTCTCTACAATCAACACTTGTTTATGAAACAGAAAAGTGCTTATACTGAGCCCATCTTGTTACATCAAAGTTCAAAAGAGGTGAGTCTGCAACTTTGATGTTGAGATTGAGTAATTTGAGATATTTACTTATTTAATTATTCAGATCTACCAGATAAGTTGCAGATGAGAACTTCTCTGTGACTAAAACTATACATTACTGCATCTCACTGTTTTCTACATGAAGTTGTAAATCTGCATCTTTTTGTCTCATTACAGCTGCCCTGTCATTGCACTACTAGGCAGGTTTCCATAGTAGCTTATTATTTATAATTTTCATTTATTGCTTTAAAGAATGTTTTGGCATCCTTTTGCCAAACACATTTAATTCAAATTTTTCTCTTCAAGGATTCCTTCTAGTACTATTAACCATGCATAGGGACTGACAGTAAATTTAATGTGCAATACAGACTTTTTGAATTCTAACAATCATCTGACTTTGTGTTGTTTTTATCCCACTTGACATGTTGTCACTTCATGTTATGAGTTTGTTTCGATAGTAAACATTTATTTCTTTGTGATATTGGTGTAAAATGCAGCTTTAAAAATTGCAAGTCAGCTGGGAAAATATGTAATTTTGTAGTTATGTGAGATATTTTGGATTTAGCTGTTGATTGCAGTATTTTCTAAACAGCTTCTTCAGCTTGATCTGAAAATGTTGTAATAATCTCATGGAAACATATTGTTTCCTAATTTGTACTTATAAAAAAAAAAGCTGAAATCAGCTCAGCTGTTATTTTTTTGGTTTTGATGCAAGAAGGCTGCCTCTGAGTACCCAGAAGAGGGTCCCGGGAGCAGGAATGAGGGTCCTTGGCTTCATGCAGGATAGAAATCAATCACATGCCAGAGAAAGTGAAAACAGAGTTGACTAAGTGTGAGTGACAGAATATAGTAGACCAAGTGGAGCAGACCAGCAGATTCTAGGAAGAAAACGAAAGAAAAAGAGAATGAGTCTTGTCATCACTTGGGGTTTATATTTAGGAGATTATATTGGAAAAGAGGTCCAGGATTGGTGTTCCTTCAGGAAGCCAAGATAGGGCCCAATCAAAGGCCAGTGACAGGTGAACACTAGGTGTATTTTATAAATCATCAAAGGTATAGGGACTGATGCCAGCATCAGCTAGGGTTTGTTCGAAGCTAATGTCTTGGAACAGGTGTGAGATTCAGCTCTTAGACATGATCAGATGTTTGGGGCCTATGACAAATCTCAGAGAATGGTTAACTTTTTTCTTCCCTCTTGAAGTGGGAGCAGAACTTCTTTGTTTCTCATTCAGATACAGGGTAAAATTTGGAACATGAGTAAATAGGCCTGGCAGAAAAACATCAGAAATGGAAACCTTCTAAGCTAGAGTACCCCCAGCTTCCCTACCTTAGTTTTATTTTGTTTTGTTTCATTTTGTTTTGGGTATTGTTAGGTACATGGCCTGGTTAGTATCATTTCTCTATTTCATAGTTTTCCATGTAGATAAGATCCTTAGGCTAAGGAAGAGAAATATAATAAGGAGTATGAATTAAATTTGAGAAAACCTTATATTAGCCATCATTAAGCTGGTGTGCAGTATATGAAATATTTTATATTAATTTTAACTTAATTTAGTAACTAAAATTATATTAAAATGATACATATTTTATGCTGATGTAATACTAAAATTCAAAAAAGTAATAATTTCCTGAAGGTACAATAGTCCTTTTTATGAATTATTATATTACATCATTTTTAGTTATTGTTTATTTCTACAAATAAACAAGTTTGGTATTTTGGAAAAACAAGCAGTAATTCATAACAACATTTCCTTCATGAGCAATAATTTTAATACCTGTTAATACTGAATGCCAAAAATCCACCACTAACACTATAGTCAATTATATTCTATATGGAATCATGCAATACCAAATACTACTAATACTATTAATAAAGAGGTAAATTATAATACACTTTTTACAAAGATACTGTGAAACCAGAATTTTTAATTAAATTAATCACTAGGCCTTTACATTCGCAAGAAAAATAAATAACTTTGCTATCTAACATATCTAAAGTAGTAACTGTACTTTCTTGGTGTTTCAAGGCAAAGTTCAGGTTGAGATGCAATGAGATCCCAGAAGCGAGCTTTCTGGCTGCCAGGGCTCTAAATTAATAATTTTATACTGAGATTCAAAGTCATTCAAAGAAGGCATTTCACAGGATGAATCATATAAACATTGCCTGAATATTTTTTACAATTGTTACACTTGTAACAATTGTAAAATGATTTTTAATGTTGGGTAGCCTGAGTGGCTCAATTGGTTAAGTGTGTTCAACTCTGGATTTTGGCTCAGGTCATGATCTCATGGTTCATGAGATAGAGCTGCACGGCTCTGCCCTGAGAGCACAGAACTTGCTTGGCATTCTCTCTTGCTCTTGCTCTCTGCCCCTGCCCAACTCATGCACACTCTCTGTGTGTCTCTCAAGATACATAAACATTGAAATTTTTTTATAGTAACACAACATTCAATATTATTTTTTAAACATTGATATTTCATGGCATACTCTAATCACCTGTGGCTTACCTAAATGCTATATCATACCCAGTTTTGAAGATTTGTATTACTTATCACTTATATTGATAACAAGTCACTTAAAACAAGCAAATGAAAAAGATGAATCATTGCAAGTAAGTTATTTTAAATGTTATATGGGAGTTTACAAGTATCCTTAGTGAACTATTTCCTACCACTTTTTGATTGGAATTTTTAAGACGAAAATATTTGGTTTTAGTAGGTTTTATCTTATTGAATAGAAAGGTTTCATAAAAATATAGAATATCCCTGAATATGTTAATTATAACATTACCAAAAATATGCTTATCCAGTTTTAATGTTAATAAGATAGAAATTAAGATATTTGAGCCCAAGAAAATTTTGTGGAGGTGATTGTTATAAAGAAACAAACTGGAGGCACCTGAGTGGCTCAGTGGGTTAACATCCGACTTCGGCTCAGGTCATGATCTCACAGTTTGTGGGTTCTAGCCCCGCCTCCGGCTCTGTGCTGTCAGCTCAGAGCCTGGGGCCTGCTTCTGATTCTGTATTTCCTTCTTCCTCTGCTCCTCCCCCACTCATTCTCTGTCTCTCAAAAATAAATAAATGTTAAAAGAACTAAAAAAGAAAAGAAAAAAGAAAAAAAGAAACAAACTGAACCTCTGAGTAACTAAGTGAATTTCACTAAAAATCACATAAGATGTATAATTAGAAAATACTCCAAAATTTAAAATTTGCCTCACTTACACATAACTTCATGTTTATTAACTCTAGCCTGATGGATGAAATCAATCCCCAGTAAGTAAAGTGAAATAGCACCAACTATTAATTAGGGAGTATTCTAAATGTAGTACTTGATAATCTTCAACTCACAGTGACAAAGGCATTTGGGTTTAGTTTGGATAATATATTTTCTAGTGGAGAACAATAAATGTTAAAAAAATTAGATGTCGTCTATATCTACTAGGTTTCACAATTTAGTCATGTTGTATTGTTGAATTTCCCTTCTTCCAAAATAAGTATAGGTAATACCTAAACCATTTTGTGAGTACTCTTTGGTTGACAATAAGGAAGTTCTAAATTAGTATTGTATATATATATATATGTATGGCTATGTATACATATATATGACATAATTTTAAATCTGTATTATATATTACAAATAATGTTAAAATGCTCATGAACTTTTCATTCTTATTGGATTTAGGCAATCTATTAAACACACTTGGGTACAAGACAGGAAAAAAAAGAAAGCTTAAGTCAGTCTGTCAAATTCCTGTTACGTATTTCTACTTTACTCTGATTACATGGGTCTTACTTCATTTTGACTTTTTCTTTTATATTAATTGATTAACAAATGTTGCCTTTCTCTCTAAATCAATGCATATTCCATCAGGAAGTTCATCTTTTTCCATCTGAGCATTGCTACATTCCTTGTTCTGTCATTCTGAAGTTATTCCCTCATTGCAACTTTTCCTTATTTCCTATTTCACCCAAGAAGGAAAGAATCGACCTCTCTTAAATGCACATAGTTTAGGTAACTTCTTTGCTCGAGTCCAGCTCCAGCAGGTCCAGGGTTCCCTGAAGGATGGGTGGTGTCAGCACAAGAGAGATGAGAGAGCCTCAAATTTCTTTCTGATCACCAGGCAGGCATCTCTGCTGTCTGATTCTCTAGCTTTATTTATAGTGAAAGGTACAATGAGCAGAAAGAGAAGTGTGTGTTTAGTAAATTCTTTCTCATAGATAATATTTTTGTTTAGTGTAATTTTCCAGAACATGGATTCTACGGAAGTTACAATTTTAATTTTAGTAGTAATGATTCTTGTAAACTCCTTAGCTACAGCTACTCATGATTATTATATGGGAAGGGCAGGTATTTTTTAAGCATACATTTTTCTATAGTATGTATAAGACCAAGATATACAAAACATCTGGTATAGCCCTAAGAAAGTGACCTTTTAACCATGAGGCAAGCAGGAATGTTTAGTAAAGATCAGTCTTTTATGAGTAAGGGCCATTAGGCTGTTTATAGCTCTAAGAGAAAGTACCCAGAAAAACAGGATCCCCAGGAGACAAAATGTCTACCCTCACAGCCACAAGGAAAGATGATGTTTACTTTGCATAAGTTGCAGACTTTTACAACATTTACCCTAGCCCAGGATGTATTAAGTTTACTAGTTAATTGTAAGGTTTTTCAGAGCAGAATGGAATGTAGGGGTAGACCTAGTGACAACCTTATATGCTAGTCTTCTTGAATTACTGGGTTGTCCCTGACCAGGTGCAATCACTGTCCCAAGGCCAGAAGGAGAGGACAGCTTGCTCTTGATTTTAATCGGCAGGGCACTCAAAGGTCTGGTGCTCAAGCAGAAATGATAGTTAAAAGAGGGTAGATATCAGTCACCGCCTGGCAGCAAGAGACCATGCAAACTTGCCATACCCTCACCAGGAATTTTAACTCAACCGGTGAGTTCAGGATGACTCCCAACACTTCCTTAACTACACTTCACAAATACTGATAGTCGCAAAATGCACTCTGCGCTTTCATTCCTACTTATGTGTGTGTGTCATGAACTTTGGAAGTGTGGCAATTCAATAGCACGTAAAGAACAGGTTTGCAAAAGATATTTAATTCATGGTATTTATTTATTTATTCAATTATTTAATCATTCTTTCATTTAATTTTTTTTAATTTTTTAAATGTTTTTATTTATTTTTGATACATAGAGACAGAGCATGAGAGGGGGAGGGGCAGAGAGAGAAGGAGACACAGAACAGGAATCAGGCTCCAGGCTCTGAGCTAGCTGGCAGCACAGAGCCCGACGCAGGGCTCGAACCCACGAACTGTGAGATCATGACCTGAGCGGAAGCCAGAATGCAGACGCTTAACCGACTGAGCCACCCAGGTGCCCCTGTTACTTCTTTTTTAAACTTATCAAGAGTTCTATATTCCTATATTCCTCCATTTCTTCATATATTTATTATTATTATTAATGCTCATTTTTGAGACAGAGCATGAGCATGAGAGGGGGAGGGGCAGAGAGACACAGAATCCAAAGCAGGCTCCAGGCTCTGAGCTGTCATCACAGAGCCCGAAGCAGAGCTCGAACTCATAGTCCATGAGATCATAACCTGAGCTCAAGTTGGATGATTAACTGACTGAGCCCTGGCACCCTATCTTTTTATACTTATTGTTATCATGACCTTGCTGCTTGCTAACTATAGATTGAAATTAGTAGTCCAGTAAAAACTAGAACATTGGCTTTCAATAAAGGTTCTATTATCTTTTTAATTTGGAATCAAATGGGATAATTTTATGGGAATAGCCAATAGTTTTTATTTTATTGAACAAGGATCATTATGTTATCCAGACATTTTAACAAATCAAAACTTAAGCATTCAAAAAGAAATTTTTAAAAAATGGATATTTTTCTAACAACCTTTCAAAAAGGTTACAACAACTTCAAAAAGTCCATCTAAATATGGACATAGATTTTCAGTTTTATTGATGATAATTATGTTCAGAAGTATTGTATTTTTATTTTGTGCTATGCACAGATGGCCAATTATTTAGAGGACCTGGTAAAGCAATAGGTTGGTGTGAAAATATAGATAAAAAGAGGCCTCTAGGTGTCCCGGTCAGTATTTCCTAGATACTGTTAACAAGACATTAGAGGAAAATATAGGAACAGGCCTCATCCTGGATAGAAAAGTAAATAAAGAAAATAAAATGTAAAAGTGCTAATGAACATAGATATCAACACTCTCAGCCTCTAGGGGGTAAGGATTTCTGTTTTCTTCATTAATATATCTCAAGTACCCACAGAATAGGAGACACACAATAATTATTGAGTAAATGAGAGAATAAATAAATAGGGAACAGCTGCTGGAGCCTACATGATGTATACCAAGGGATAAAACTGAAAAGAACTGTGAGAAATAAGCCCGTTGACCTAATGAGAGGAGGGACAGAGAGCGAAGGGAGGGAGCACAGCCAAGGGAGGCTTTAACCAACAATCTTACAGGAGTGGGTAGTATGATGGACAGGCACACTTGGAGAGGGGGGCGGGTTCCAGTAGGCAATTGATCTAACATGAAGCCCCTCTCCTGATTCCTCATTGGCTGTTTACTACAGAGGTTACGCCTTACCCAAAAGTCGCCTCTGCCATGTAAGGCAAAACGTAATCTGATGGAATAAATGTAGATTCCTTGAGGTGAGGAAGAGACTTCTGTTCTTTCGCTTATGCTCATTGCAAAGCCTGTGAAAAATAAGCTTGCAAAATGGAGAGGGGAAGAAGAACCAGGAAGTGACTTGTCTAAGGGTTTGGGACTCCATTGTTGGTGGTAGGAAGGGGGTTTGTACATGTTTTCGTTAGGTTATAAACCTATTTGACTAGATATCACAGCTTTTATTTGGTATTTCTGAAAATGAATCAACTCACTTCTCACAAGAACAAAGAAATTATTAAAACAGGATCTGAATTTGAACCAAATATTCTTCGAATCAAATATTCTTAAAATCACCTAAATAAAACTGACTATAAAAGAGGGGAGGTGGGGCTGCTGGTTTCAGAATCCATTATCAGGTGATTTTAGTTATTTAGTACAGGTACTTACTATAGTTAGTTTTTTCCCTCCTTTCATGCCATCGTCACATTTAAGTTCAATTGTACCTAGCTGAAAATCAATTTCCCTGTTTTTGTAATAACTAAAGTAGTTTTGAGAACCTGGCCTGAATGGAGGGAAGGATGGATATACTATAAAAATATTTGCTTTCCTACACTAAATATAATGGCCCAGATTGACTGTTTCCACTTACGGAGTCAGGGACAGGAAAATCATGCACTGTGTTTACTTTATTAAAATGTTAAGTCTGAAGCATCTCACATGCAGTGAGAAAGTTCAGGTCTCGTTAAGGACTCGTACATTGGCAGTGGCATTTCTGGAGGTGAATAGGTTAAGTGAGCACAAGACTAATAACACTCCACCTTAACATTTCTGAGATACGATTGTCTTCTGTCACACAAGATGACAAAAGCCTGTGTGTAAGTCATAGTCCTCTCAAGGGCAGAAAAACTATTCTATAGCTACTGCAGTTACTCTCAGGTCACAAAGACATCCCCAGATGGCAGTCTTAAGTCCCAAACTTCAACCAATGTGACATCAGGTGGATGACATTTGAGGTCTTTCACTGAAAAGGAAGCAACTCAGTGAGCTCTTTCTCCTTCCAGTCTACATTCTATTTTTCTTTATTCAGTGCTACACCATCTCTTAAGAAGGAAGCAGTCTGCTAAATCATGGTGCTCGGTAACCATTAGGAACAATCATTTCCCTCTTTGAGATTTATGTATTCTTAGTCCTCTGCAGTGGGTGCTGGCCAGGCCTCATGCAGGATCAATCACACAAAAATAATATAATGTGGATCTTATAGCTTTGGCATATCTTGGAAAGTATGATGTAAGCTTTTTTTTTTTTGATGACATCTATAATCTTGTATGCTCCCTAGTGTATCCCTTATTCCTAGAACATAATATATATCAAAGAGAGTGTGTTGGAAGAGGGATCCTGGGTGGGCCCTTGTGCTCTTGTATGGCCCTACCTCCCAGTGATGAGACAAGTCTGTTCTTATTTCATTTTTTCCCCACAATTTCTTAGTCTGTAAGCATTTTCTTGATTACTAAGTTCAGATCTGCCTCCAAGATAACTGGAAAGGACCACAGAATGGAGCCCATTCACTTGACTCATATCTCTCTGTTGCTGGTCACGTATCAGCACTCCCACTGTTATGCCCAGATTATGGGGTCCCCAGAAACCAAGATCACCAGGGAGTCAGAGACAGGTATGCAAAAGCAAAGGGCATTTATTCGGGCTTAAGCTCGGTCTCTCAGACCTCACCAATGCAGTGGATCCGTGCTGAGAGCCCTGATCACCAGTCGGGCAGGACTTTTATTACAGTAGGGGTGAGGGATGGGGTGAAGGGTGGGGTGAGGGGCTGGGGCTACAAAATGATTGGGCGGTGCATCGGCAGAGGTTGGTGTGGTGCAGGGTGATTGGCGAATTTAAAACTAAGCGGGCCTAAAAAGTAGCTGGAATGTCAGGTACCTTTCTGGTGTCTTATGATTGGCCCAGGTGGGGGGTGGTGCTCGCTCAGGCAGTAGGTGGGTGTGGGTTGTTTTTTCCTTTCTGCTGTGGCTGAGTTACTCCTGGGAAAACAGTAACTTAGGCCTTCTAGTTTCTGAGGCTTATCTGAAACCTGTCATGGCGTTAGTTTGGCTCTTCACCACCACCAGTGAACACAGGACAGCCATGTCTGTCACTGTTCATCCTTCCCTCTATTTTTCTGCTCTTAGACAGACAAGCACATTTCATTGGTTACTTATAATGGTGTTGTTGATCATTGACTTGCTCATAGCAGAAACTATTATTACATCCCCACTGCTCAAAATAGTGCCGGACACAGAGATGGTACTCACAAATATTTAAGAAAATAATCACTTAGCATGACATCCTCAAGGTCCATCCACTTTCCTACAAATGGACAGGAAAACAGGAGAAACCTAATGGAGGACCAGGGGGAGGGGAAGAGGGAAAGAGAGTTGGGGAGAGAGAGGGATGCAAAACTTGAGAGACTATTGAATGCTGAAAATGAACTGAGGGTTGAAGGGGAAGGGGGAGGGGGGAAAGAGGTGGTGGTGATGGAGGAGGGCACTTGTAGGGCACTGGGTGTTGTATGGAAACCAATTTGACAATAAACTATTTAAAAAAAAAAAGAAAAGAATCAAAGGCATATTGTGTATGCCTGACTTGTTACTTGTAACAGTTCACAATATCTGTCCCGTTTATTAGTTGAAAACCTACTGTTCACAAAGAACTACATGTGCCAGATGTCAAAAGCAATATATTACAATGTGATACATGAAGAAGTCCTCGGGGACAGTAGGAGTGGGAAGCCACATGTAGTTAAGACAGTTGGGTAAGTGAAAGTATGAGCCTCTCTGAGTGAACCCTTTAAAATGAGGGAACCACAGAAAAATTAGATTCAAAGAAGGGCATGTTGGGCCAGGGAGGACAAGGCACCTGATTGGAAAGGATATAATTTGAACTCTACTTCGGAGTGTATGAATTTTCCTGTGGGGAAGAAGAAAGGCATCGCATTAGAAACAGTTACACAGATGTCATGCTTTCTCTAATTTACTATGCCCCAGGCACACTTCCCTTTTCTCAGTTACTCAAATGAACCAAATTGTATTTTTTGTTTGTTTTTAACCTGAGGGCCTTTGGTATGCAATTGTCTTTGCCTGGAATACATTTTGCCCCCTTCCTTTCTTCTTGATTCACACCCGTTTCTTTTCAGTTCTCAGCAGAAGTTGTATTTCTTTATGAAAAGATATCCTTCTCTTTTTCCTCTCCCCCCTTACCAGAAACAAACACAGTCTTCACTCTGATCAGTCTGGCTTCTCCTACAATATATTCTCCTCACATTTCATACATCTTTTGGGGACATTTGCCATGACTATAATTAAATAAAACAATTGTAATGTGTTGTTTATTGCCTTAACTCTTTTATCACTGGACTCCATGCTTAAAAGTGTTTATCTTCCAAATCAGCAACAAACACAATAGCATCAACAGAGGAGATTCTTTTTTTAAAAAAATATTTTATTGTCAAATTGATTTCCATACAACACCCAGTGCTCTTCCCCACAAGTAACAGAGGGCATTCTTTAAATCCTCATCAAATTACTCACTAAGCATAAACTTTGTAAAGTATAGATCCAAAGATGAAAGGGTCTTCACAAGTTTGCTTAGTATAAACCTCATAACCCCTGGGGAAAATTTGATAGTCCACTATGAAAGACCTTCTAGAGCCTTCTAAACTCATGGCTAGCTATAATTTAAAATGCTGAAAATTCAAGAAGCCTAAAATTTCATCCTGCCAACAAGTTAGGAAAAGGGATTATTGCAGTTGTTGCTTTGGGAGATAATCAGATAACTCAATAACGTGTATTTTGAGTGTTGAGCAGACTTCTGTCTGCTGACTCCTCTGTGTCCTACATAGGTCCTGAACAGAATAAAGTCTTTAGGAGATTCAGTCCACCCCACGTCGTCTTCTGTCATCCGTGGTCACCCAACAAACGCAGTTCCTCTGGCCAGATGTCATGTGTTATGTCTGTTACACTCATGTTCTTTCCTTGATTCCAACATCCCTCCTTCCTAACACCTTCCAACTCACCTACTACGTCCACAGCATGTTTTAATGTTTCAATAATCTTGTCTACATTTTCTTTTCTTATGACCATGTAATCTCTACCTGCTTGCCTCAATTGCAACTAGATTTTTTTCAGGAGGCACCACTCTGGGGACCAAGGAAAGGCTGCCCCCAGTGGGCCATTGGCATGAACATTATTTTGATTTCAAAGCAATCAAAACCCAGCAGATACAGGAAAAACTTTTTTCCTGGTCCCCAACTGCCTAAGTTTACATTGGAAAGGAGAGTCTATACCAGGAAGAGAGCCATTAACAACGGACTCTCCTTTACCTAAGAAATCTATCTGCATAAAAGGGCACCTTTATTATTTTTTTTAACATCTCCTTTCACTTTCTTAATGAGCTCTCTCCTCCTTGTGTCCTTAGGCTCCCACCCTCTCCTTTGCTCTATAAGCATCTTGTTGACTGACTAGTCTTTGAAATTTTCACATTGGCATGACCATTTTACTTGAAATAGCTTATAAGATTTTGGGGTGATGATGGGGTGTGGTCTGGAGCTGATGGCCAAGAAAGAATTCTTGAAGATGTTTTTGGTTGCAAAAAGGTGATTTTATTAAAGCACAGGGACAGGACCCCTGGGCAGAAAGAGCTGCATTGGGGTTGTAATGGGAAACTGATTATATATTTTCAGGTTGAGAGGGGATTAGGAATAGAGTACATCTCTAAGGAAATGTGGAAGCAAGGCTTCCAGGACCTTGAGAGGCTATGTGCTGTTGGGAAAATGGCATCTGTTGTCGTTTAGTAAAACCTCAGTCATGAGACCTTTCAGAACTGTACCAGCAGGCCATGAGCTTGGAGTACGATTGCCAGCATTTATCTTCGGGGAGTTGATATACAGAAAGTTTCCAAAGGAATTTTTATACACTAAAGTAGACTTACGTGTCCCTGGGGGTCAGGATAATGTTAAGCCCAAGATTCCCTTTTGCCCCCAGCAAAGGGCCATCATCGAGGCAGCTGAGCTCCCAGAGGGAGGTCACTCTGCCTGGTTCAAGGACTTGTCAATGGGCTGTAGGCTGTGGAATTTAATTTTTCATTTGCCTTAGTTTCCTACACCACCATGGCCGGCACTTAAACCCCTTTCCTTTGTTCTTGGGTGGCAGAGTGTCTGAGGAATATCACACATATCCCTCCTGGCGGAGCGGGTGCTGTTAGCCTACACTTCACCCTCAGCTTGTCCCGTGCTCTCTCATCAATCCACAGTGAAATGTGGACGGAATTGATATATTTCCCTTCCAGGAAGAAACTTCATGAGCTAGATATGATTCACCAATAAGGTATCTTTGGAAGTACAAAGACAGGCTTCCATTAGCCTGAGTCCTCAAGTGACTAAGATAAGCAGAGCCTCTCCGCCAACTCTTGATACACTGGTAGGGTAAGCAGGGCACAACATGTGCGTTAAGTGTCTGAGGCTGCAGTTATGATTGATTCTGCATAAACAGGAATTTCCTGAGAAAAACAATAAACGTTGAGTACATTTGTAAAACTGCATTACTTATTTCATAATAACAAAAAATACCACCCTAACTAAAAGGAGTACAGCAGGGCCATAACAAAGCCATGAGTCTGTATTTTTACCTTTATAAAATGGTTTACAGTAATTACTATTCTTTAAACTCACTACAGAAAAGAAACAATGAACCAACATAAGAACTACATGAGATGGACTCTGTAATGCTAGATAATGGGCTCTCTTTTTATTGCTAATGACATTCAAGAATTACAGTTTTGTTAATCTGGAGTCAATCTAAAATACAAAACTGCTTCATAAGACAAATGAAATATGGAAAACCAGGAATCAAACTTCTAGGGACAAAATCCATTAAGAATTCTTTAACATAATAATTTAAGTTCATATGCAAGGGTAGTCAATGATGAGAAAAAAAGGGGTAAACAAGCATAGATGAAGTCATAATAAATAGATTTCCAATTATTTTATTAGCTTCATGAGCTCCCTAATATAGAAAAGATGTGCTTTGGGGATGTAATTCCATGTACAGATAATATTCATGATTTAATATAATTGATAAAAGATCTCAACCATAAAAACTAGAGAGTTTAATTAAAAGCAACTTGTATAAAAGGAAGTTCATGTTCAATAGGCAAGAAATTAGAGATATCATTGAAGCAGCAAGGAACAAAAAATTGTAGTAAGGGGGAAAAGTCTTTCGGGTGATACAGGAAAGATAAATGCACCCTTGGTTCTTGAATAAGATTTGAATGTATTACAGTATTCTTGGTATATGAGCAGACTCTGGGAGGAGATACTTTCTAGTGGATTAGAATGGAAATTTGCATCTTTTGAAAGGACTCAAACATTTGAATAGTTGACTTGATAAAAAAAAGGCAGTTCCTGTGACTTCTTTAGGGCTTACAAGGAGACCAGCAAGTATAGAATTTTTGTTCAGTTACTCGTACAAATAAAAGACATGTTCTGGAAACCCATACTCACAAATAAGAGGACAATTAACATAATGAGATATCATTTTGCATCTACCAATTATTTATCTCACTTATGTAATTATTTTTCATATAGCATTGTTTATTGTCTATTTTACTGTCACCCTAATTTCCCCTGCTGATTTCTCAAACACACAAATATATACAATAATGTAAGTATTGTGAGAACAAAGAAGTTGATTCAATATTGTTTGATATTGTGCTCCCAGGGCCTAAAACTATGATTAATTAATTAATAAAGGTTGAATAAATGAATTTGGTAAAGATTAGAAATGTGAGAAGGCATTTACGGTTATAACTATTGGCAGCAGTTACTTTTGGATTGGATTTGTATTCTTAAAATCATCTGGTTTCTCATTCTTGGAAGTGCTGAATTTGCAACCAAGACTTTGCACGTCTTAGTTTTTACTCAGTGTTCCCTAGGCAACTCAATGCCCCCAAATTTGTATATCACTGAAAATTCTCCTGAGGTTTTAGGACAGTGTATCTGTTTTACCTTACATAAATCTCAAGCAGCTTAGAACTGAGTAGTAACATAAAACTTTTAAGTTGTGTGACAACTATACCAGAAAACAGGAATTGCACAGAAGTCATTTTTCTCTCCAGGGTCTAGCCTTCTGTAATGTTTAGAAAGAGGTAGAGATAGAGATGATAGAGACACATTTAGAGATAGGGATAGATAGAGATAGAGATAGAGATAGAGATAGAGATAGAGATAGAGATAGAGATAGATAGAGAAGGATATAAGAATATTTGAAATAATGCTGGCATGTAGTAGAAATTTTATGTTATTTTCTTTAATTCTATTTATATTGTAATATTTTTCCAATGAAGATACATTTTTATAACAGTTTACAAAAATTATGCTGTTTTCCCAACAATTATAATCTTTTGTGTGTTCATTTATGTTTTAATACTAATTTCTGATCTTCTCAGTTTTTAATGTTGCCTATATATGACCAAAATGAAGACTGAGTCACCACCATGTAAAAGATTCTGTGCCCAATATTTAATGCTTTCTTACCCTTGATATATGTTTATTTTAAACTTCATTTTGATTTCTGAAATTTTATTTTAATTTTTTATAAGCTTTTGCTGGAGGTACAGTATTCATTTGCTTTTTAAATCATAATTTTGTTTTGGTACCTGTGTAAAAATCTATTTGTTCTCTTTTCCTTGAGGGAAGCACAAGAGCATTTCCAACCACATGTCTTACCACTCTCTTCCTTTCTCACATCACTTCAGCCACAAACATTTTCTTACTGTTTTAATATATGAGGCATGTTTGAACATCAGTGCCTGACACATTATCTTCCTCTTTGTGGATTGTGCTAGTCCCAAATATTTATATGGTATCTCCCTTATCAGCTTCAGGCCTTTATATGGATGGAACCTTCTTACTGATGTCTTTCTGGACTGGTGTATTTAAAATTGCAGCATCTGGCATATTTGACATCCCATCTGATATACTCTATTCCCTTCACTATTTCTTTCTTTATAACAATTTTCATCATCTGAAATACACTATAATTAAAATTTTGTTTCTTATTGACTGCCTTCCCGTATTGGAAAATAAGTTTTATGAATACAGGGGTTTTTATCCAATTGATTCATTATTATATCTCTAGTGTTTATAGAAGTGGCTATAAGTGCTTAGTAAAACATGTTTTATTTATTTATTTTTAAAATTTTAAAAGTGTTTATTTTTGAGAGATAGAGAAAGAGTGTGAGCAGGGGAGGGCAGAGAGAGAGAGAGAGAGAGAGAGAGAGAGAGAGAGAGAGAGGGAGAGAGGGAGATGCAGAATCTGAAGGAGGCTCCAGGCTCTGAGCTGAGCTGTCCGCACAGAGTCTGACATGGGGTTCAAACTCATGAACCATATCATGGTCTGAACTGAAGTCAGATGCTTAACCAACTGAGCCAGGTAGGCACCTCAGTAAAACGTATTTTAAATGAATGGATAAACTTTACCATGAAATACAACATGGAATCAGCTCTTATTTAATATGACAACCAACTGAAATCAGGAGATGGAGACTAAGAACTTTCATATACTATCTATTATGTTCATTACTTCTGGAAAATTACTTGTACTTTTCAATTTTTTTAGCTATGAAATTGTTACTTTCCTCCAAGAAATCTGAATAAATTTAACTTAATGCATGGAAAAAATACTTACTGGTTCAGATGTTGGTTTCTAAATAAAGTCTAAAGGGACCAGAGATCCTTTGAACAATGGTTGATTCCACAACTGAGATAGGGAAAGTAAAAATGAATCCAGAATATCTTGTTGTCCTAGAAATTAAGGAAGTGCTCAAAAAATGAAAAGCATAGACATAGACACAGGTCTCCCACTGGCCAAATCCGGGACAGTTTGACCATCAACATTAGTAAAGTTACCCATTGAATAAAATATGAACACATGGGTTTATAGTAAGAAAGAAAAAAAGAGCAACTGAAAGAAAGAAAAAAGAAAGGAAGGGAAAGGACGAAGGGGAAAAAAGGAGGAGTGGGGTCTTGGCTGTAGTACAAATTCGATTAATAACCCTAGAAAATACATATTTGACAACCATCATAGTAATAATCTGTTTAGACCTGTTTCTCAAATGGATGTTAAACTTAGTGACTGAAAGTTCAGTGATAAACATGATATTCATTTATTCAGACTCACTAATGTACTCATTAGTTACAAAGAGAAAAAAATAGTAACTTTAGAGTGAAGAAATCTTGTTGACATCACTTAACCAAATGACTAAAGTTGATATGACCAATAATGGGACCAAACAACATCACGTGCATACTAATATGATGCACTAAGAAGGACTCTGTGTCATTTCTTTGGTATTCTTCCTAAATATATCAAGTTCATGTAAAACAACAATAAAAATACTGCAGAAATGTTACATATGAAAGGAGAATAAGAAACCATAACTAACCTCAATCCATGATTCTAAGTTGGATCCTAGATTGAGGGACAAAGAAGGATTCATAGAGGACCTTATTGGGACAGTTGATAACATTTGAGTATTATATTAGGATTTCACAGAGAAACGGAACCAATGGTACCAGAAACAGAACTGGGGAACCAGAAGAACCAATTATATGAATTCCAGTCTTAGGGCCAGAGAAGATCAGATGACATGGCTGCAGCTTTACAGTGGTGCAGGAAAAAAGGAGTGAATTACTCCTTTATTTACCTGTTTTAAATTCAGATCTTCAACAGTTTGGATGATGCTCATCCACACTGAGGAAGGCAATCTATTTTACAGAGTCCACTACCTAAATGCTAATCTCACGTGGAAATACCCTCGCAGATACACCAGTATTTATCTGGGCATACTATGTCCAATAAAGCTTATACTTAAAATTAACCACTACAGATATAGAGTATAATTAGATAATAGAAATGTTTCATTGTTAATATTTTACTTTGGTAATTGTGAGTTTTAGAAGTAAACAGTAAAACTGTTATGTATAAAAGTCAATATCAATATCTCAATTTACTGTCAATTGGTCCAGAGAAAAGAGTATAGAAATAATAAAACAATGAATCAATTGAGGCATCTGGGTAAAGAGTATAGGCAGATTCTTTGTATTACTCTTAAGTTTTAAAATAAACTCAAATAAAAGTTCTAACAATGCTTATTGAAAAAAGCATCTATTTTGACTCAATGTGTTGCTTTAATCTGATACCTTAAAAAGATTAATTAAGATATCACTGATTATTCAGAAAGAATCCTGTCTCATATGAATACACTTCAAAATTAAACAATAATTAGAAAATATAATGTAAATTTAGAATTAAAGTTCAAGATACCTTCTAAGATGAGAGAACTTTAGAATGTGAAAGGGAACAAAATAAAGGTACCTATTGTTTGTTTTCAGAATGTTGACAGATGACAGAAAAAATAAGGCTATCTAAGCTCCAACTACAGTTTCATTTTTCTGCAAAGGAAAACAATTTTCAGTGTGTAGAGGTAGAAAGTATGTGACTAAGGGAATAACAAGTCCAACATAGATGACTATTAAAGAGTACTAAGCTAGATTTAAGGAATTTGGGTTTGAGGCCGTTAACATTGTCTCCATGGTACTGAATGAAAGGGAAATGCAGTTTTTCTGAGAATATGTCAATATTTGATGAGCGTGGAAAATAAGAAACATTTCAGAGCTACCTGACGCCCAACTGCTACTTAATTTTCTGAAAGGGTTTAAAGTGGATGCCAGAATCTATGGGCACAGAAGTTTAAATGCAAAACCTTTTTTTAACATTTTGGAAAACATTTCCATGGATACTTTTAAAATATCTCTGGATAAAGAAATTAAAGAACCATCACAGTTAATCTATCTCTTTTTATGGGAGTTAGATCAAGGTAGTAACTTAGACCTAGAGTATGTTGATTCAACAATGCTTTCAAATAACTCATTTTGCAGTTGTGGATAAATAAGGTTAGAAAAACATAGATATATGTATAACCAACTTACAAAATCAGTCTCAGAGGACATTAATAAATGAAGCAACATCAACTCAGAATGTGCTCTTAAATTGTAAGACAGAGATCAATTCTTCACTTTTTCCTTGACCTTTTCTTCTAAGCGATTGTCCTAAGATTTTGCTTACCTTTTCCAGGCTGCCTTATAAATATAATCATACAGTACATAACCTTTTGTGGTTTTTTTTTTCTCTTGGTATAGTGCATTTGTGATTTAGTCAAAATACTCTTTTTTTTAAGTCCAGTATTTACTTTTCTTGCTAGAGGTACTTATTACTGCTGGTGTTCACACATTTGGGGGATTATGCAGTGCAAATCATGAGCTATTTCTTGGCTGTCTCCACGGAATGCTTAGAACTTAGATTCTTTTGTCTCCTCGTTTGGTATTAATCATTTGCCTTCCAGTTGCTAAAATGTTGCTACTCCTATCTCCCTTTCATAAGTTTTATAGGCTCTTTTATAAACATTTTATTATTTTTCTGGTACCCTTTTAGGAAGGAATAGAGGTAAATACATGTATAAACTTTAAATCTTTACTTGAAAATTAACCAAATGCTTTTTTACATTCTAAATAGTGGGGAAAGGACCTGATTTAGGGCTGTGATGAAACAACTAGGAAAGAAATTGCCCTTCCATCCTGAAGAACGTGTGTATTTATATACATGTGTGCTTGTGTGTGTGTGTGTGTGTGTGTGTGTGTGTGTGTGTGTGTGTGTGATATTGGACAACAGGTAAAGTTGCTTAGAAAGGGTATGGAGAGTTTCATGTGCCTCAGACTTTGGACATTGGGTGGAGTCCTTAGGAGGGTATCAGGAGAGCATCTTCTTAGGAACAGGGCCAAATCTGTCTGACTAAAGATTGTCTTGGCACCACCAAATGAAAACAAAAAACAAACTTCCAAAACATCAAACTGTTTGCATTTAACTTGACTACATTCCAGAACAAAATTCTAAATATATTTTTAATAAGAATCAGTGTAAAATTAAAATGTTAGTGAATAATAATAAATAGATAAAAATTGTGCAGATCATAGAAGTAGTAGATGAAGAGATAAAAACTGCATGTGTGAAAGAAAGGAGAGAGAAGATTGGAGAAAATATGAGCATGATGAGGAAAGAAATGGAGGGTATAAAAGAGATTCTTACCAAAATTCTAGAAATGAAAAATATAATGTATGAAGTTAATAGCAGATTAAGCACTACAGGAGAAAAGACTTGAGAACTATCTAACATTCAAAATCCAAACTATGCAACCTAGAGAAAAACATAATTGAAAAGAAAAGATGAACATATGAGTGAATTATGGCACAAAATATTTGGAAGGAGCTGTGTAGAAAAAACAAAGGATCACGATAAAGGGGAAGAGTCTCTTTATCACCATTCTAATTCATGTCTTAAATTATATGTGAATATGGTTAACCTCATTTATGCAACTATTTTTTGATGTAATTTTTATATCCTTTTACATCTTATTCCATCCCCAGTCAGTACTTACTCTTATTATATAGGCCATGAACTTTGGCAAAGATGTGACCTTGTCCTTAAAGAGATCAATGTTGACTTGTCAGTGACAATAATTCTCATACAAGGTGTTCATATTAAAGTAAATATATAAGAACGAAAGTAAGAGAGTTTAATGACTCTGTATACATCGACTTCAAAATACCCAAATAACATTGGCTTCTCTAATATTTTCTGTTGCATAAACAATTCCATAACCACTGTAACATCTCTTTAATTGTTCATTGCATTTCAAAATCTTCATTATTGCAAGCAATATTTTGAAATCATAGTCAAGAAAATTTAGATGTTGAAATTTTTAATATTAAAATGACTCATAAAAACATAATGCAAATAGTTCACTATCTGCTGTAAACAACAATATAACTAAAAAAACTTGATTAGTTTGAAATACATTTCTAGAAAGCAAAGTTTTTAACAATTTACTACATATACTTAATTAACTTTTACAATTAGTTCTTAATGACTTTAATTTTCTAAAGCTTTTGAGCAAGCAATTATTTTAAATGTTTTGCAGGATTATTCAAAACACTTATTTTTAAGTGTTTATTTATTAATTTTGAGAGAGAGAAAGAATGCAAGCTGGAAGGGGTAAAAAGAAAGGGAGAAAGAGAATCCCAAGTAGGTTCCATGCTGTCAGCACAGAGCCTGACTCAGGGCTCAGTCTCGGGAACCAGGAGATCATGACCTGAGCCAAAATTGAGTCAGACGCTTAACCAGCTGAGTCACTTTTCTCTTCAGAAAAAGATGCCAATAGGAACTACTAGGAGCTGTTGCTTTTACTACTACTACTACTACTACTACTACTACTACTACTACTACTACTACTGGCTCTAACCTAGGAGCTACTTGCTGGACTGCATAGACAGAATGATCTGTTTGGAGGTTATGACAATATTTGGTTCAGGTCTACTGGGAGGTGCATTGTTAGCTGGTCGCGCCTGCAGATTTCCATGTAAATTCAGAATGACATTGGTGCCAAGACTATTCTTGCTTCAGTAACTTAACTTGATGGCGATACTAATTCTGGACCATCTCTAGAAGATGTAAGATTCTTCTGACATGTAGCTTTGACTTATGGACTCTTCCTTTGTCTGATCAAGCTTTCTTAAAACTAGACTGAAGTCTGAGACTCTTGTCACCCAATCTTCCATACTCCCTTCCCTGTCTTCGCCAAAATGTCAACCTATATACTGGTCTGAAAGCTCCTTTTCATGCATTCTCCTTTTTATCCCTCAAAATGATTTTCCCCAATAAATCTCTTAAACTCATGTTTCTGCCTTGATTTCTGTTTATCAGAGAAACTGAACTAATTAGCATAATGTAACATATGATAAGGCCATCCTTATCTTCTTCTAAATTGAGCTTCATACCATGTACAAAGGAGATATTTAGTAATTGCATATATGTTTTTGGAAAAAGCATGGACAAATGAAGTATTTAAAAATCTATAATTTTGTGTAACTATTTCTGTTCTTTACTATTATATGTAGTTGTGATGTGACACAATAGAGCAGCCAATGCGATTGTAAAAGATGAAGTGATGAATTAAACATCTATAGTTCTGTAATTTAAACTCTTTCAGAAAGCTAAGAGAACATTCAGAAATGGTTGCCTTAAGTGTGATGAGTGATGGGGAAGGTAATCAGTACTATTTAAGCAGAATATAAAAGTCAATAATTGTTTTTCTTATACTGAGAAAAAAACTACTGGCTTATTTAGAGACATATGACACTGTACGGAGCCCAGCAGGATGTCTGTATCACAACTGAACATCTGTAGAGATCTCTACCTGTGGTGCTGAAAATTGATTAGTTAGTGTTTCTTCTACCTGAAGGGTTTTGAGAATGAAGGGAAGAAAATCAATTATTAGTGAAATGACATGCTCAGCAGCTCTTTGTTGTACAGCTTTTTTTTTTTTTTTTGCAGAACTTGTCCTGGCACACCGAGAGGCTACTGTCAGGCAGAATGTGAAAAAATTGCCTTTGGCAATTAACAAGTATTTATTAACTTTTGGTGACCATAGTATGCATAATTATCATGACATAGGTATCAATTAACAGTGCAGCAAATTTAATTGGGTTATTTTGGTGCAACACTGTACACTCATGTAAAACCTTTGTTGTTGTTGTCGTCATGATCAGGCTATTATTTAGGCAGGTGTTAGACGTTTGTTGGTTTTCCTTTTTTTGTTTTTAAAGGATAAGGGTAATTAGACCTAGATATTACTCTTTTTACTATCAACATGAGGTTTAATTATTTTTTTTTAAACTGGCATTTAAGAGATTGGTTGATTGTTTTTTTGTGGTATGAACATTTAGCATGAGTTCTTTCCTCTTATAAACTTTTAAGTGCACAATATTATTGGTAATTGTAACCACAATGGTGTACAACAGATGTCTAGACCTGCTTTTGCATAACTAAAACTTCCTACTCATTAGACAACTCCCCATTTCTCTCTCTACTTTCTGCTTTGTGCTTCTATGAGTTTTAAAGTTTAGATATCTCATATAAATAGGATCATGGATTATTGTTCCTTCTGTATCTTTCACTTAGCATAATGATTTCTAAACTCAACCATGTTGTCACAAGTAGCAAGATTTTCTTCTTTTTAAAGGCTGAATGACGTTCCATTGTGTGTATGTGCCACATTTTCTTTATCCATTCATCCACTGATGGACATTTAGGTAGTTTCCATGTCTTAGCTATTGTTAATAATACTGCAGTGAATGTGAGAGTGATGTTATCTCTTCAAGATCCTAGATTTATTTTCTTTATATAGTTTTAAAATTTGTTTTTAAATTTAAAAATTTATTTTTAAATGTTTACTTTTGAGAGAGAGATAGGTCATGCGCTGAGGAGGGGCAGAGAGCAAGGGAGACAGACAGAGCCTGAAGTGGGGCTCAAACCCATAAACCGTGAGACTGTGACCTAAGCCAAATTTGGATGCTTAACTGACTGAGCCACTCAGACACCCCAATATATATTATCATTTTAAAATAGGCACTCCCAAAATAACTTGCTATTGGAAGAGTAGTTTGTATGGGTTGAAAACAAAAGTAGTATTGACTGAGAATTGAGCAAATTGTC